>NC_041394.2:274086063-274386063 GCF_900747795.2 Erpetoichthys calabaricus | reverse complement strand
ACTTCTGCCTTTCTTTTGTTTAATGTTGCCTTATTAAAAAGCCTAAAGCAATTTTCCTTTAGCTAAGCTCTCCTTCTCAGGGGTGGGGTTTGATTAGTCTTCAAATTTGTTGGGTTATAAATTGATCTGTTTGTATGGAATGATTACAATGAAAATTAATAAAATAAAAAATATTAAAGTGAAAAAAAAAAAGAAACAAGTATTGTGGTCAGACGAATCAGTATTCCAGATCTATTTTGGAAGAAATGGACACCGTGTGCTCTGGACCAAAGTTGAAAAGGACCATCCAGACTGTTAACAGTAATAACTCCAAAAGCCAGTGTCTGTCATGGTATGGGGTTTGTCAGTGCCCTTGGCAAAGTAAATTTATACTTCTGTGATGGCAACATTAATGGATAACTAACACCCACACAGCCATACCCGATCTGTACTTAATTGCAAGGCACATAGCATGATTTATTCCAACAGTGAAGAAAAATACAATGAATCTCAGCTGAAAAGAAAGTATTTCTGTAATTTCTTCATGATGGTCAGATAATGTACTCCTCAAATGAAAGTACTGCATTTTTTTAACAGGCATGGGTTACAAATCTGGCAAGAGTAGTAAATGCTTGTACAGTATATTCTGTAAATAATTCACTCATGCACAAAGCAGATGGGGCAGTGCTGTAAAGTCTGAGGTGGAATACGCTTAAGGGAGGTATGGGTGAAAGTTCTATGTATGGGCAACACAGATGGAGTAGTGATATCCCCATCCAACATGGCTGCTACAGATCTGTGATGTCTCAAAGCATCACGGGGCACTGAGAAACAAATTAGTCTAAGGTGGCTTCACAGGGAATTTTAATGAAAACAATTCAATGAGCAAGGTCACCAGTGAACCCAGCAAACTTGCAGCCAAAAAAAGCTTTGCAGAGTTTCATTGATTAACACCAGTTATAAATGTCTATAGTTTTCTTAAAGAAAGCTCAGTAATCATTGGGCAGCAAGTGAACAGTCAGTTATTGCAGTTGATGTGTTGGGCAATAGTAAGGATCTGAACAACTTTGACAAGGGCAATATTGTGATGGCTAGATGACTGTGTCAGAACATCTCCAAACAAGGCAGATCTCATGGGGAGTTTACAGCATGCAGTGGTCAGTACCCACCAAATGTGGTCCAAGGGCAGGCAACTGGTAAACTGGCGACAGGGTCTTGGGCATCTAAGGCTCATTGGGGAGCATGAGGAGCAGGGGTTAATCTGTCTGTTCCAATCTCACAGAAGATCTCCAGTAACACAAATGGCTGATAAATGTAATGCTGGCTGTGAGATAAAGATATCAGAACACACAGTGCATCACAGCTTGCTGTGTAGCCACAGACCGGTCAGAGTGTCCAAGCTGAGCCTGTCTGCTGCCAAAATCACCTGCACTGGGCACATGAAAAGGAGAACTGGATCAGGCAGCAATGGAAGAAGGGTGGCCTGGTCTGATGAATCGCGCCTTTCAGATCTTGTGAACAGCCCGGTGCATGTGCTTCTTTCAACTAGGAAAGAGATGGCAGCAGAATGCACTGTGGGAAGAAAGCAGGCTGGCGGGGTGGTGGCTGTACAGTGCTCTGGGAAACCTTGGACCCTGGCATTCATGTGGATGTGACTTTGACACTAAAGATTAGTGCTGATCAGGTACACGCCTTCATGGCCACGATATTGCCTGACGCACTGCAAATTTTGTCTAGGAATGGTTTGAGTGACACGACAAAAGACTTCAAGGGGTTCACAAGGCCTCTACTTTCCCAGAGCTTGATCCGCTCAAACATGAGTGGGATGTGCTGGAAAAACAAGTCCAATTCATGGAGGCCCCACCTCACAGCTTACAAGACTTAAAGGGTCTGCTCCTAACATCTTGGTGCCGGAGACCACAGGACACCTTCTTAAGTCTTGTGGGGTCTGGCCTTGACAGGTCAGAGCTGTTTAGACATCGTGAGGGGGGCCTACACAATATGAGGTAGATGGTTAATAGCCATTAAGAAGGCTAACAGAATGTCAGGTTATATAGCGCCTTGATGTGTGGAGTACAAGTCCAAGGAGGTTCTGTTCGAACTTTATAACACACTGGTGAGGCCTCATTTGGAGTACTGTGTGCAGTTTTGGTCTCCAAGCTACAAAAAGGACATAACAGCACTAGAAAAAGTCCAGAGAAGAGCAACTAGGCTGATTCCAGAGCTACAGAGGATGAGTTATGAGGAAAGATTAAAAGAGCTGAGCCTTTACAGTTTAAGGAAAAGAAGATTAAGAGGTGATGTGATTGCAGTGTTTAAAATTATGAAGGGAATTAGTACAGTGGATCGAGACTGTTATTTTAAAATTAGTTCATCAAGAACACGTGGACACAGTTAGAAACTTGTTAAGGGTGAATTTCGCACAAACATTAGGAAGTTTTTCTTTACACAAAGAACAATAGACACCTGGAATAAGAGACCAAGTAGTGTGATAGACGGTAGGACTTTAGGGATTTTCAAAACTCGACCTGATGTTTTTTTGGAAGAAATAAGTGGATAGGACGAGCTCTGTTGGGCTGAATGGCCTGTTCTCATCTAGATTGTTCTAATGTTCTTAATGTTCTAATTGTAGACATCCACACATATTGCCTGACCCAAATTACAGAGAGTATACAAATGCTCTGTGTTAGGTTGGGTGTGAGAATAGGAAGGAGGTTGTCTTTCCAATATGCCACCATTTTGCATGAATCATTTCTGTAATACTTCACCCTTATTTGTGCTACTTCTTTAATCTGCTTAGAATTTTAAAGTCTTTGTAAAAAATAAACAGTATTAACAGCATTCTGACTTAGCTTTCATTATTGCCTGGCTTTAATGGCTCAGGATTCAGTCGCTGCAATCCATATTTATTTTGCATTGTGCTCCTTGTTCTGAGGAAATTTCCACACATTAGCTTCTATGCAGTAAATATAAGCTTTCTAGATTTCTCTTATTCATAAAGAGTTTAGAAACCTTACCATACCTTGAACATGTTCCATTTTTTCTTATCTGCAGTTGGTAACCTTGATATAACAATAAAAAAATGATTTTTTGCATGTCTTAAGGAGAAATGTATGGCAGATTTATGAAACACATGAGCTGCTATGGTTTAACTAAAAGTCAGTATAAATGTTTTAAAGAACTGTCAGGGTAATTGCCTTCAACAGTGACTGTAATTGTATAAACTGGTCATACAAGCGAAAGAGAGTTGCTTTATGCATGGGTGCACATAATGAGCTAAGAAGTGAACTATTAATGAACTGTCAGTGCATAGTTCACGGAGAAAGACTATAACACTGATAGAATGGAGAAAACAATAACCCAGGATAAATGAACATGAAAATAACAACTGCAAGCTTGAATATTTTATTACAACAGATTTTTTTTCTAGCCTCAGCTCATTTTTATGCTCTCACTTTTTTACATACATCTTTATTTAAGTAATTTAGGGAATCTTGCTACTGGGGTTATTTTACAAATATAACATTTATGCAAAAAAGTAATATATGCCTACAGAAAATCTGTGTAATGATACACTGCTATTCATTTGGCTGTATTTCATAGGGAAAAAAAAAAACACAAAACCAATGCTTTCAAACAACCAATTGAAATAACTGTGGGAGTTTATATGGAATGAGAATTTAGCCCTTACAGATGATTATTTAACAATTTGAAACAGAGGAAGTTCAACCTATTCTTAAATTCAGATCACAGCATTGAAAAACTCACTAACCTTGAAAGCACACCATTTATTCTCTCTACTGACTGCCCTTCACATCTGTTCGATCCTTTTCATCTTCTTTTTGCTTCTGCTTCACACGCTCGCCTCCTGACTGCACACAGTTTTCTCTTGGCATTGGATAAGATTAACAACATTCATTCTCAGGGTCATTTCTTGCTACACTCCAGCATCATCTCCAGAGTTGACATTGCCCTCAGTGTCTGTGTTGTCTGTGTCCTAGCAGGTTAGGATACCATCCTGAACAGCATTTAAAATTAAATACTGGAAGGTATCTCCCAGGTTTCCTCTCCTTTTATATTTTAGTTAAATTATATTAATTAACCATTTCTTATTCTTTCCTCTTTTTAATGCACAGTAATACAAGACTTTTTCAAACACTGTAAAAAGGAGCAAAGCATGTGTGCTTGCTTCTAGATACTCACACATGATGTGACCATTTTCAGATTTATATGTGGCAAGGTGGATTTTAAAATTGTAGCTCATTAAAAACATAATTTTAACTAATATGTATGTCTGTGGAGAAGAGATTGTAAAAGCTTTTGAAAACAACTCAATGTTAATATTACACTGTAAAATGTGCTACTGAGACTGTGTCTAAATTACTGTGTGTAGTTCTGGTCATCGTAGCATCCTTAAAAAAATGGGTAGAAAAATGCTTAATGGGACAAAGTGGCATGTCCTGCTCTGGCAAGCTCAATCTTGAACAGAGTATGCTGTACTATTATAGGGTGAGTGGGCCTTACCAAGTTCATAATGGATTGTCTACTCTTGCACACCCTAGGCTTAACACACACAGACACAGAGAATACAATCATACTTGTACTTAAGGACTGATTGTGAGTAATGCCTGCAGAACCTATCACTCCTTAATACTTCATCTGCGGTTGAGCAGACCAGACAAGTGTCCCCATCTGTCTCCTGCATACTACAACCTGATACAACTTTGTTATTGCCACTTTTTTCCAATTATGTATTACTGTAACTATCACTTCCTCCTCAGTCATTAACCCTGTGGGAAAGAAGTGGCTATCTACCTACACAAGATGCCCCAATTACCCATAATCCCCCAAGTTATGCATAAGTATAGAAATTGGAAGAACAGCAATGTTTATTAAACTAAGATAATAACAATATAAGGTATTAATAGCAGTAAAACATATAAATAATTTACAATATAAATACTATAAAAAATATAATTAAGTATGCTCCATTAGGATATGGAAACGAAAGAATAGCACCAAAGGAAATTGGCTTGTCTTTCAGATGGCTTGCCTCAACGCAGGAGTCAGACTGATGCATGGATGGCATCTTCAGTCCAGATGGATGGAATTTATCTCTTACCCTTGAGCAGTCTGTTGTTTATGCTAGAAGTACCACATGGGATTTCGGACCTCATGTTGATGGTTAACTACTGTGATGATTGACCGGTTTTCTCAAAAACTTTAAGCATAAAAATATGGGCAAGCACCTTAACATGTCAGGTTTACTTAACTTTGCTGTGTCGTATTCCCTTGGTGTAGATGTGTAATAATCTGGCGTCTGAGTAATAAATTGTCTGGTTATTCTAACTTTAGATTATATTGTGAGATATACACTGCTATAAACTAAAAGAAAAATGTGTATAGATTTACACAAATAAATGGAAGTGTAAAACCAACACAAAGAACAACATCCAACAGTGTTGCTCACAGGGTCTCACAGCACTGCTCTGTACAAAACGTTTGTGAGTAAAGTTCCTGGATTCAGTTACAGCTCATTATAACTAAGCCAAAATACAGTACACTGCGGCCTTTAAAGTAAAATATTTACAGTAAAAAATAATAGGAGATACTGTAATTCAGGTCTTAAACATTCCCATAAACAGAAAACATCCATCAGAATACTTTCACTTAAATAGTACGGATATCAGCTGAAAACTGAGGAAATTGCATTTAAGACTGAAGCCATGATATATTCCTTTACATAAAGGGCCATGGGAAAAAGAGCAAATTATGGATTTGAAGGTGGAAACTTGACAACTTTTAAAATATATCTGGATGAGATCTTGGGATATCTCATTACCTATTAGCTATCCAAACAAGCTTCATGAATTAATTGACCACTGCTTGATAGACAAACATATGTTTTATGCTTTAAACAAGGTAATGGAGTTGGAACATGTAGCTCATACCTCTTGAGTGAGAATAAGAGTGATAAGAGACCAACTTGAAGACTTGCATGCATGTTTCTTTGGAAAATTGTGTAGTCCAACTTCAGCTTGGTTGTAGAATAGGCTTTATTATTAACAAATTCCCTCAATCTTGAAACAAATGGAAAAGACAAATCAAATGTTAGTGATGCAAAGAAATAGTAGTAAAATGCAGGTACTAGGTAAAAAATCTAAAAAATAAAAACAAAATCACTTTGAGTTGTGGGCAAACACAGAACAACTGGAAAGCATGGCATGTCAGCCTATGAACACAACTAAAGCTAAGTGAGACAGTTTCCTGATAACTGACAGCATTTTTATGGCGGTATTGTAAGGAGTAAGTAGGGAAAGTAGGGAAAGGCAGAATATGGATTGACCCTTGACATTTGAACAACAGTTGAAAAGGACATCATTTCCTTCTGCTAAGCCATAATGAAATCTTTCCAGACTTAGTGAAAGCATAAATTGTCATTATATGTGATGATAAGTGTTATGTTTTCCTGTGTGCAGTGTGCTCTGGACTCTGTTCGCCCCTTGTATACGCTTCCTGTTTCAGACCCTGCAATTTCTGGTTAAATTGCAAAGATAACCATTTGACTGGCATTTCATAGAAATACTGGGAAATAAAAGGAGAGTGGGATTTTCAGGGCTTACTTGAAAACCATGCATTGTGTTTGATATCAACTATTGCGAAGTCAAGCAAAATGACACCTTTTATTGGCTAACTAAAAAGATTACAATATGCAAGCTTTCCAGGCAACTCAGGCCCCTGAGTCTGAATATTGTAATCTTTTCAGTTAGCCAATAAAAGGTGTCATTTTGCTTGACTTCTCACTACATTCATAATGGCTAACACGTACAACACCCTAGTACTATATCAACTATTAAAAGTTTAAGTTTTTGGAACTGTCAATTAACCTACCCTGCATTTGTTTAGGGATGTGAGAAAAGACAGCAGACACTGAAGAAAAACTGCACATACATATGGAGAGAGCATTGACATTCCACAGAAACAATCATCAAGTCCAGGATTTCACCCTATCAAGCAAAGCTCTTTGTGCACACTCACTCATACCGGCCAGATTGACAGCTCCAAAATTTGGAATGAGGGAGACCTGAAGGAAATCTATGCAAACAGGGAAAATACACAAACTACATATAGACAGTTACTGGACTGAGAGTTGAACTCTGAACCTTAGAGTTGTGCGGTAGCAAGGCCATCACCTTTATTAGAAATACTCAGTCCTTTTACAAGCTTTTTCATTGTAATGCTTTAAACAATAATAGCCATAGTACCTTTTAAAGAAAAGTAATAAAATAATTGGTAACTATTTAGTTTATGTATAGCAAAAATGCATCCGGCGGCACGGTGGCGCAGTGGGTAGCGCTGCTGCCTCACAGTTGGGAGACCTGGGGACCCGGGTTCGCCTCCTGGGTCCTCCCTGCGTGGAGTTTGCATGTTCTCCCCGTGTCTGCGTGGGTTTCCTCCGGGCGCTCCGGTTTCCTCCCACAGTCCAAAGACATGCAGGTTAGGTGGATTGGCGATTCTAAATTGGCCCTAGTGTGTGCTTGGTGTGTGGGTGTGTTTGTGTGTGTCCTGCGGTGGGTTGGCACCCTGCCCGGGATTGGTTCCTGCCTTGTGCCCTGTGTTGGCTGGGATTGGCTCCAGCAGACCCCCGTGACCCTGTGTTCGGATTCAGCGGGTTGGAAAATGAATGGATGGATGGAAAAATGCATCCATTACACATTTACTATTATGTAATAAGACCTTAACAAACACTTCTTTGAGTCTTCATAATGCTTACAAAGCATCAGTGAAGTATTTATTCAAGTCTACAATGGGACCTACTAACAAAACGTCACTTTGGAGTGGTCAGAGGTGGCTTAACTGAGACTTTTCTCTTGATATCACATATTTAGTATAAGACCTGTAAATCCCTCATATTAACAAGTAATTAAACTATTGTGACACTGCACAGAGATGCATAAGATATCTACTGATGTTTTATAAATGTTATGACAACTAAAAGAAGCCTTTGTTATGGTCTTGTTACATAAGAGGAAATGAGTAATTTGTGCAGTGCCTAAGCTAAATTGTCACCGAATTATTTAAAAATATTTGCTATCTCTTGTCCTATGTGTACACTTCAGTGCATTTTCTCTTTATTTGAATGTGTGAACGTCTCTTCACTGGCACTTCCTCTCTCGAGCGTGTTCCCATAAGACTGCTTCTCAAACTCTGTCATTACTTTTGAGGTGCCTTTCCCACCTCCCGTCTGGTTTTATACTTATCATCTTTGAAGCAGACTTTCTGTCTGCATGCCTCATATGCCTTTACTCCTTCTTGTGTGTCTCACACTTACACTTCTTATTTTGTCATCTTGCCAAAGCCAAGCTGACCAATCACACCAAAGCCAAACTGACAAATTAGATTTCTCAGATGGACTGGACATGTAGACCTTAGTGCTTTATTGCATAGTAGATAGTCAGATATCGAGAGAAAAAGGAGTAAGGAATACAACCTGTACACTACCTTAAAATTAATAGAATTGTGTGATTTAATACTTTAATATTTCACACGACACTTGAGAGTAACAAGTATTTATTTCACTGTACAAATATTAATACTATTATTACTACTTTTACTGTATGGTTTTAGTGATTTGTAGCTAAAATTGGCAGACAGCTGACGCTAGCCTTGGACAGAGCATCAATCAATTCACATTCATACACCTACAACATTAATGTTACACTGCTACGTTTGGGATAAACAGAATATACGGAGAAAACCTACACATACATAACTAGAACATGCAAAGCTCACACAGGTAGTTTTGAAGCCAATCTCTGGGAACTGTAAGAGAGCCCTGCTAATCACTGCACACTGTATATACTGTATGTAATGTAAAATACCTACAATGTAATGCAATGCTACATACTGTTTAAATTTATAATCTTTTTTAACGCACATTTTTAAAATATCAAACTCATCTCCCCATTGAACCACTACAACAACCTCCACAGGATCTGTCCATTAATCTACTTGGTTATCCTACAGTAAGGAAAAAAACAAATGGCACAATTACAATTTGTTAGCCATCATTTTAAAGGCTTGTGACAGCCAGCTGTGAGTGGTAAAACGAACAAAGGTTTAAGGTTAAAGTACAGTGTAATGGAATTAATGTGAGGGGTTTAAACTATTTAAGAATATCAGAAAATATAAAATGTCAAAAGAAAAAAAATATGTTTTACTAAATTTATTGTAACTGGAAACTAAAGGTGAAGATGACAGAGATTTCTGAGCAAACTGAATCAGCATGGTGCACTTATTTCTTACTGTTTACAATGAAATATTAGAGCACCTTAGCACCTGGCACCCTGTTAAAAATGAAGGCCATCTTCATTTTATAATCTCTTTGACTGTCTTCTACATCTGCTATCCTATTCTGTCATCTACAGATCTTTTTCAACACAGCTCTGTCCTTAGAGGAATCTTTATTTTAATTATAGATCCACCAACCTTTAATTCTTGCTGCAAGAGAATAATCACTAAGCAACCTGTAACTCTTACAAGCAAAGAAAAAGTCATTTATCAAACTGGGTAATTCATTTAAAATCTAATTTTTACAATGGGTATCACAGATCCAGCATCTTGGATTCAAATACCACACCTAGTCATTGTCCATGTGGAGTCTCCACTTATATGCAGGTTTCTTTCTACATTAATTTTACTCCATAATCCCTAAAGATATGCAGGTTGAGTTACCTGATAACTAACTTTCCAAAACTGGTTCCTGCCTTGTGCCAGATGCTGTCAGGGTAAGCTCTGGTCCAACACAACCCTGAATTGGTTTAAGTACATTTGAGAAAAGCAATGTTATTTTAATATTAACAGTAAAAGTGTTGTCAGTCAGACATTCCTGCACATGACAAGTCAATAGGAGTCACATTTTACAGAGGATGGTAACAAACTACCTCTTTGCTTTCAGAGCACTACTGTGTCAGTATGCATATGCAACAGAAAAAAGTGAAGTTAATTGTAAATTGTAAAATACCATAATGTATACCTGATTATTTTTCTTTATGTGATAGGCATTTTCATTACATTTCTTCTTCAAAAGAAATAAGTGACTAATTTTATTTAATTATTAAGCAATTAATGAAGCAGAAAACAAGGAAAATGAATATCCTTTAGAGATGAGCAGTTGAGAAGCCAAGTTGTGCCATAAATTGACGGAACCATTAAGATAACAAAATGAGAAGGAAAACAGTCACAGTGGGCTGAAAGAACAGAGACACTCTAAACGCCTCCTTCCTGTGTCACTGTTGTAAACTGCTGTACACTTTGTACAAGAAATACAGCAGTATGTAAATAATGAATGAGACTTTGCCCTCCTTGGTAGTTTTTATATGACCATAGGGAAAATGTACAGTATAGTACAGTTACTGGAGGCAGAGCTTCATTTGATAGTCTGTTGCCAGGGAAATTTCCCAGTGCAAATGGCTGCCCTTGACTCTGAGAAGAACTGTTTACATGTTTAGTGGTCGACTGTAAGATATAATTAAGGTGGCCTAAACATCCTGGGAAATAGTCTTATACCTGTATACATCAGCTACTAATTTAAGTGCCCTGGAATAAACTTAAATTAATCTTTATTTGTTCCTGTATTCAAGTACTTAATTCAGGAATTTCACTTCACATTTCACAAACACCTAGACGTCTGAGGTGCTCAGATTAAAGATTTCCATTAAATTGAAATTTCCAAGAATTGGAGAGCACAGTTTAGTGAGAAACAAATACACAGTCTGGGGACTGGCAAGAGTTTAAACACAAGAGAAGACAAACAGATCCACCAAGTGAGCAAAATAAGAGCACAAAATAAAAAGAAATGATAAAAAGATCAGTAGAGTTGATTCATTGATTATTAACACTTCTTCGGGTTTCTTTTTCCCAACTAACAATAAAACGCTTTAATTGATTTATGAAGACTCTGAGTTTATTTGTTGTTTTTCAGAACTGATCCAACACTAGAATAACAACATATGTGCACCACCATCTTACTGTATATAGGTGGAGAATGATGACTCAATATGTTATGTAACCACATGACTGGTAAGGGGTATAGAAATCACAAACAACACGACAGAGGTAGTCACAAAATGGTGGCAGCTATCCAAAGAAAATAGAACACAAAATCGCAATGTTGTAATGCTACTGTAAAAATGAGAAAATAAACAATAAGAAAAACTTATACAAAAATTGCAAATATATATGTCAATTGAGTCCAGGGTCACCACAGCACATGACACTGCTGTATTCCGTGCACTACTCTTAACTACCAATCACTTCAGTGTTATTAAAAACAGACAGAAGATCTGACCAATCAGCTATCCTGTGGTTGTGAACCTCACGTTTACAGTATGCCAGTGTGTACACACTGGAAAAAACAGTTTAGTCATCAAGCTCTCTTTTTTTGGTTTGGGGTTGAATGGATTGCTTTTGAAGCCTACTGCTGTACTTGCAATGCTATTTCTATTTCTTTAATTGAGTTGTGTTGTGTTATAATGTTTTGTTCCCAAGTAAAAGGAATTAAACTTAAAAGAAATGCAAACACTGGAATGTAAGCTTATTTTAGTTGTTTACATGCTGCAAAAAAGGGAAAACTTTAGTTAGTCTTCAGGCAGAGAATGAAAATGCTTCACGTATAAACCAAAGCCCTGAGATGGATTATGAAACGTCTTGCATTTCCAGAACTTTATTCAATTCTGCTTATTCCATTATTGGCCAGCTGTTGGCAGTGCTGTTATTAAAATTTCTGCATGTGTAATGTGTTCTCAGTATACAGTAAACTAGTAATTTACTTGATATGATTTGAATGGTTCTGTATGACCTCATCCTAATTCTGAGGATTTTTTGAAATGAACAAGGAGTGAAAAATGAAGGTGTGACTAATACTGTCAAATAATTTAAAAATATGAAAAAATGTAATTACAAGCATTAATTATTTCAAGCCAACTTACAGATCATCATATAAAGCTGGAAGATATGCTTAAAGACATGAAGATAAAGAGGGTGGAGTGGAACACAAAATAAGTGGGCTCCTGTGTTCTTTTCTTCCATTTACTTCTAGAATGAAATTGCATAGTGTACTCCAGAATCAGATGACGGCTCTTTTAAAGATTTGTCCTCTATTAATTATAAAAGTGTGCATATACTGGAGTCTTAATAATGGCGAAAAAGAAAATATTTTTAGTGTAGCTGAATGGAAAAGCTTTGAGAGACATTGAGTGTATGAATAGGTGGAATATTAATAAAAATAAGTCCTCCATTCTGCAAAGTCAATGGAGGGACATAAAAAAGCAATAAAAGTCATGGTGTCAGGCACATCGAGAGTAAATTTGAAAGATAAGGAGGGAGATAGACACATCTTAAATATGGTGTAAATGCTAGCTGCCGTTGTTATACTGAAAGAAAGTCATCCAAGAAAAACCTAAACCAATAACCCAGAATATCTATATACAGTATGCACAGAGGCTACTGTGGTTAGCATTACTGCCTTCTAGATCCAGTATCCTTGGTTCAAATCTCTCACCTGAATGTGTGATTTTTTCTGGGTATTTTAGTTTGCTTCTTATATCCTAAAATGTTAAGATAATTAATGATTGTAAAGTGTTGGTGTGTAAAGGAGTTACATTCATTTCATTGGTATTACTGCTTTGTGTCTGATGCTCCTAGGACAGGTTGTGTACCCTGGACTAGGAACTGAATTAAACAGATTAGAAATACTATTTTTTTATAATGATATTTACTATATGTCACCCTAACAGAGCAAAAAGTGTGCTAAAACAAGATCGATATTAAAAATGAATAATTAATTAATTGCTTCATCGTCTCCAGTTGAGAGAGAAATGGGAAGCGAAAGTGCAAGTGACACAGGTCGCGATAGCTCGCCGACTGGGGAAGATCATTTGAAACTGGAAAAGGCCTTGCAGTCTGCGCTTTCACCTATTCCACGCGAGCCGGGTAAATCGGCTGTAATAGAGCCCACCGCTCCACCTACGCTGCACAAAAGCAGAAATGATCTGTCCGAACTGAAGGTGATGATCGCTGAGCTCAAGCAAGAGATAAAGAAAAGCGAGAAGGCAAGTGAGGAGCTGCGGCAGGATAATAAAGACTCGGAGAAACGCATATATACTCGCTTTGAGACGGCCGTTAAATGTATGCTGGAAAAAATTGAGGAGCACATTCAGGAAAGTGCGTCTAAACTGAGCACACTTGCCAATCAGCTGGAGGATGTTAAGCAGTCATTCACGACTTGAATTGAAATAGCCGAAAATCTAGCATCCACCGCTGATGGAAAAGCAACAGCTGCCAATTCCGAATGCAAAAAACTCGGAGACAGACTTGCCGCTCTGGAAGATGGAAGTAGAAGGAATAATATTTGAATTGAAGGGACACCTGAGAATCATGAAAGTCCAAACCCAGTGAAATTTGCAGTTGAACTATTCTCTAAAATAATTGGAGAGGACTTTAAATCAGATTCCAAGATAGCAGCAGTTTATCGCATACACGGATCAAATACCTTTAGACCTAGGTCTTTTATTGTCCACTTTGAGAGATTATTATGTAAGCTAGATGTAATGGCACTCCTCAGAGACAAGCAAGAAATTATATTTGAAAATAACCACATTCGTATCTTCCCTGATTTCTCTCCCGCAACAGCTGCTAAACATGCAGCCTTCTACAACATCAAACAGCGGTTACGGCAAGCCGATATCAAATACAGCCTCTTGTATCCTGCCAAACTGAAAGTGAATGTTCAAGGCCAATACTACGTCTTCTCCAGCAAGGAGGAAGCAGAAAAGGAATTAAGAAAGCTGATCCCGAGACTATTCTGAAACACAATAGTGAGTCGCATCCTGTCATGGCATGGCAAGGAGATCACCTGCTGTCTGATCCACTAGTAATGATACGGGTATTATAATTATACATTCTTTACATTACTGGGACGCTTTCTGTTTATGTCTTAATTACAGTTATAGACATGTGTGTGGAACAAATAATTTTTTTTTTCTTTTTACTACCCTAAAGGGGACTGTTTAACATCATACCCTTGGTTTATTGTTATTGTTATTATTGCATTAGGATTTACTATGCATATCCTGGACCACTTTCTAACACCATTCCCTGGGTTTATTATCTTAATACGTTAAGATTTCTGAAGATTTTATATCTTATGCTTATAGTGTGTTAATGATTATATTTTAGGCATATAGTATTTAGACTATATTGGCAATAGATATCTCTACTTTCTAATCCTCAAACACCGCTGCGTGGGGGCTTGTCTTGCTTTGGATGTGCTCTGTCTCTAGGTATGTCAGAGGACAAGGACTTTGTGAAGTGGGGTCCAGGCTCATGTGGGGAGGCAAAATGGGGGAGGGTGGGGGGATAAGGGGAGGAGAGAAAGAGCTATATCTAATCTATCCTTTTAATCCTTATAATTAACTAACAACGTAATTATATGCTGCATGGCAATTACCCTTGGGGAAATAGGAAATTAAGGTTAAAGCTGTCTCACTTCCAGTTAAGACTATAAAATGACATCAAAAATTCAGAATCAATGTCTCCATGATGGGACAGTTAACTTTGTGAGCTGGAATGTTAAAGGCCTGAATCACAAATTAAACAGAAAGAAAGTATTCTCTCACCTAACAGGTTTAAATGGCAAAATAGTATTTTTACAGGAGACCCACTTACTAAGCAAGGATCAGTTCTGGCTGCAAAAGGACTGGACTGGACAAATGTTCCATTCTAGCTTTACAAAGAAAGCTAGTGGTGTGGGAATCCTCATACATAGAACAGTCTCATTTGTAGCATCAGATGTAGTATCTGATCCTGAAGGGAGATATGTGATGGTCATGGGCAACTTATTTAACTGTAAAATGAGTCTGATAAATGTTTATGCACCGAATGTCGATGATAAGGAATTCATGCAAAATATATTTGCATGCATTCCTAATGTGAACACTCATAAAATTATAATGGCTGGGGACTTTAATTGTGTTTTAAATCCACTCATAGATAGGACTCCTGTCACAGGGGTGATGACATCTAACACTGCAAAAACAATTACACAGTTTGTAACTGACCACAACTTATCAGACCCCTGGAGTTTTCTAAACCCAAACTCAAGAACATATTCTTTCTACTCACCAGTACATCATTGTTACTCAAGAATTGATTATTTCTTTATAGATAATAATTTCTTTCCTACGATTAAATCTTACAAGTATGATGCTATTGTTATTTCTGACCATGCACCTCTGATCTTGGAGCTAAAGTCACTATGCCCCACACACTCACCTTGCAGATGGCGCCTTAACCCACTTCTATTAACAGTCGAGAACTTTACTGAATTTATTTCCTAACAAATCAGTTTTTTTCCTAGAGACAAATACATCTTCAGAGGTTTCTGCAGGAATACTCTGGGAAACTTTAAAGGTCTTCTTAAGAGGACAGATTATTTTATATCTTTCCCACAGGAATAAATTAGAAACCAAAAAAGTATCAGAGCTAAAAAACTAAATTACTAGAGTAGATGAAGAACATGCCAGGCTTCCAAGCGAGGCTCTACATAGGAAAAGGCAGGCTCTGCATTCAGAACTCAACCTCTTGACAACTATAGAAACTGAACAACTAATTTATAAATCCAGGCATCATTACTTTGAACACGGAGAGAAAGCTAATAAGCTTTTAGCTCAACAAATCCACAAGCAAGAAGTTCGCAATGCAATCCCAGTAATCACCAACAGAGATGAAATCATTGACCATAAAAATATAATGCACACATTTAGAGACTACTATATATCCTTATATTCTACTGAGTTTAAAGAGTACAATACTCAGTCTAATGCATTTCTGGATACAAATGGGTACTTTTAGTGCGGAGGAACTGGATAAACCTCTGGCGCTATCAGAATTACTAGATGCTATAAAGTCACTTCAAGGCAGGAAAGCAACAGGCCCTGATGGCTACCTTGCAGAATTTTATAAGAAATTCTCCACTCAGCTAGCTCCCTTCCTATTAGCAACATTTACAGAAGATAGAGACAATCAAATTCTACCTCAAACTTTTCGCCAAGCATTAATCACCATCTTTCCTAAACAAAATAAGGACTTATCACAATGTGCATCATATAGACCAATTTCACTTCTGAATAATGATGTTAACATACTCTCAAAAATCATAGCTAGAAGGATGGAGAAAGTGCTGCCTTCGGTAATATCACAAGATCAAACTGGATTTATCAAGGGTAGACACTTATCTTTCAATCTTCGACGCCTGTTTAATGTAATATACTCACCAACAAAGTCAAACACCCCAGAAATATTATTATTATTGGATGCAGAAAAAGCATTTGACATAATTGAATGGAAATACATTTTCACTACGTTAGAGAAATTTGGGTTTGGCCCAAACATTTGTGCATGGATCAAACTACTATATATAAATCCAAAAGCTTCAGTTTGTATTAACAACATTTGTTCAGACTACTTTAAAATAGAATGTGGTACCAGACAAGGTTGCCCCTTGTCACCACTGCTATTTGCAGTCGCCATTGAACCATTGGCAGTCCACTGTCAAAATTCTTATCAGATAAATGGGATTTTCAGAGAAGGACTGGAACAGAAAATTTCTCTATATGCAGATGATATGGTACTGTATATATCAGACCCACAAAATTCTGTGCCCGCAGTCTTAACAGCACTTACAGAATTTCAAAAGATCTCTGGTCTCAGAATTAATTTGAATAAAAGTGTGCTCTTTCCAGTGAATTCTCAAGCACACAATATTAGATTGGACACCTTCCCTTTTATCATCGCAGATCAGTCCAAATACCTAGAGGTAAACATCACAAGTAAACATAAAGCTCTTTATCAACAAAATTTCGCTGTCTGTATGGAAAAAATTAAGCAAGACTTGCATAGATGGTCAACCCTCCATCTCACTCTAACTGGAAGAATTAACATTATTAAGATGAATATTCTTCCTAAGCTACTTTTTTATTTCAAAACATTCCAATATACAGTAATAAATCATTTTTTAAGCAATTAGATTCAACAATAACCTCATTTATTTGGAACTCAAAACACCCACGTATCCAAAGAGCGACCCTACAAAGACCTAAGGCAGAAGGTGGCATGGCTCTACCTAACTTTCAGTTTTATTACTAGGCAGCAAACATACAAGCTATAAAAACCTGGACACAAATAGATGAACACACACAGACGGTCCGCAATGGAAGTAAAATCCTGCAGTATTTCTTTATATTCCCTGCTTTGTGCCCCAATAAATGCAAGTTATCTCCAATATACTAATAACCCAATTGTGCTTCACTCACTCAGAATATGGAACCAATGTAGAAAGCATTTTAAGATGGAGAATCTTTTATCTGTGGCACCTCTGCAAGAGAACCACCTCTTTCAACCCTTTGAAAATCCAAGATTTGGGATTAAATTGCTTAGAGATCTTTATATAGACAACACCTTTGCATCCTATGAACAACTACACTCCAAATTTAACTTTTGTGGAATATGGCCGGCAGCTTATCCCGGCTAATACCCCAAAGCCACCAGATGGAGCCCTCCCTGTAACATGGAGGGGCCCTGAATTCCAGCAGGGCATCATAGACCTTGGAGTTTTCCTTCGCAGCCCTGCTGGATACCATGGGGGCCACCAGAGGACGCTGCAGGGAGGCATAAGGATTTATATTTGCACTATAACCCGGAAGTATGTCCTAGTCACAGGGACAGAGGAAATTACGTACTTCCAGGCTGAAGAAAAAGAGAAGTTTTCACCTGACCCGGAAGTACTGGGGAATCACATGGACTGGGGAATCAGAAGCACTTCCGGGTTAAGATATATAAAAGGACTCTTGGAGATCCCAGCAGCAAGCCAAGTTGGGAGGAAGGGTGACTGAGCTGCTGGGAGTGGAGTATTGATTATTGTTTATTTGATTGTGTATTGTTTATTGAGTATTGTGGAGTGGAGGGTGCTTTGTGTACATTATTATTATAACGAATTCATCATTTGGACTTTTATATGGTGTCTGATGTCTGGTCTGAGGGTTCAAGGGGACAACAGCGCCCCCTATCTATCACACTTTCCAGCCAAACATTTTTTCTCTATCTTCAAATTAGGAACTTTGTTAAACAGAACCTGCCCGATTTTCCTCATCTTGCACCCTCCTGCATGCCGGAAAAAATATTGCTCAATTTCAAGGACTTAGACACCATCTCTGCAATATATAAAATTATCTTGCAGTCCCTCCCTTTTAAAGATCCAAGAGGACAATGGGAAAAAGATCTCTTAATCAATATATCAGAAAAGGAGTGGAAAATAGCAATGCAGAAACTTCACTCGAGCTCCATATTTGCAAAGCATACAATTATTCAACTCAAAATTATATCTCAAGCACATTTGTCTTGCCTAAAACTGTCCAAAATGTTTCCAGGGCCAGATCCAACCTGCGAACGCTGCAATTAAGTCCCAGCCTCACTGGGTTGCATGTTCTGGGCCTGCACCAAATTAACATCATTCTGGACAAAAATTGTTAAGTGCTTTTCAGACAGCCTTGGTGTCACAATCCCTCCTAACCCATTAACAGCTGTGTTTGGTGTTCTTCCAGATGGGCTTAATGTGGAGAAGGACAAACAAACTGTGATTGAATTCACCACACTTTTGGCACGCAGACTTATTTTGCTAAACTGGAAGAATCCTAACTCTCCTCTTTTAAGTAAGTGGGAAGCTGATGTCTTATACTATTTGAAATTGGAAAAAATCAAATATTCAGTTAGATGATCTGTACAAAATTTTTTCAAAACCTGGCAAGATCTAATCAATAATATCTTAGAATAAGCTTTTAGATAGATAGATAGATACTTTATTAATACCAAGGGGAAATTCACATACTCCAGCAGCAGCATACTGATAAAGAAAATATTAAATTAAAGAGTGATAACAATGCAGGTATACAGACAGACAATAACTTTGAATAATGTTAACGTTTACCCCCCTGGGTGGTATTGAAGAGTCGCATAGTGTGGGGGAGGAAGAGTAGGAATGCACCGAGGAAGCAATTATCTCCGCATTTCTTTTCCTTCTCCATTTATCTCTATTGCCCTATTAAACTCATCAATTTAGGTATGTTTACAAGACTTAAATTTTACTCTGTTGGCCATGCTCTCTCTCTCAGGGGTGGGGCGACTTGTTTTCAATGATATCTTTTGTAAAAATTGATCTATTTGTTTGGAATGATTACAATAAAATTAATAAAATTAAACAAAAAGAATAATTATTACATAAAAGAAATGCATAAGGGAGGAATAAGTAATAGAAGAACACATAGAATACGCCTTAAGCCAGTTTCAGAATCTACTGTATATATAATGTGACAACTTGTCCACCTTTCAAACTATACTTCCATAAGACACAAACAAAATCTCTTGCTACTTTCAAAAGTCTAGCAACACCACGTTCTTGCCTTCTTGATCCAATGCCCACTTTACCACCCAACTCTAAGATGAACTGGCTTTTCACTGCATCCTGGAGCAACTTCCTGTATGATCCCCAAAAATACTTCTGAGGTCAGGAACACCCTGAAAAATCTTATGCTGTTCCTCTAAAGCGCACTCTGGTGAGCTCAGGTTTAATTGTCTAAGTGAGTCCACATTGTCCTTACAAGGCCAGTCAGCCCTTTTGTCCCTGACTGCCTCTTATCCTCATAACAAGGCACAGAGCTGTACCTGTAGAATACCAGAAGGGCACTCTGTGCTCTGAACTCATAGTTTGGTTGAATTCTCCCAGGCTTCTGTCTATCTCAAAATCTCCTTGTTACTGTATGTCAGTGCCGTTGTAGTGTCTACTTCAGGAGAACTCTTTGAACCCAAACAACACGGCAGTTTGTTTTCTCCATGATGGTTTTTTTTCAAGCATGTCTCCTGTCGAGAAGGGGCTGGCTGCAGACCTCCAGGGGCAGACCCTGCTGTATAAGTGGAAGTGGCACTCGTCTTGGAAACTATGTCTTCCATAAGAGGTGCAAGTGATTCTGATGTTCAATACTCTCAAGTGTCATTTTTTTGACATAAAGTTTCATAGCAGCATTTGCTGCTCTTTTTTTGAGCTTGTGTCATGAAAATATGAAGTCACCAAACTTATGTATCAAACTGTAACATCATCTGCCTGAAATATCATAGCATACTATATGTATTACATTGTCCCATCATATTTTGGAAATAATCATAATACATTTAATATAAGAGTATTTTTAGATGGTGCTATCACCTCAGAGACATATTAAACTATAATTAACATTAGAGTATTTTCTTATATCCTGTCTGGCCTAAATCTATTGAGCCCTTTGTTCCTGACAGCAATTTGATAATATCAAACTTTCTTATTCAATTTTTAGAGCCATTTGAAAACCTTTTGTGAGACATTTGTTTACTAGGAAGAAAAGGGACACAAAACCACTCAATGGTGAATTCTAGAAATGTGTTTGGCATTGATGAATCTTAAAGTCTAAGTGACATGCTGACTAATTCACATGAAAAGTGTCCTATAAAAGAGATCATACTATGGTTGAGTGCTGGGAATCAGCTGCCTCCACAGTTAAATCTTTTATGTGCAAGGACTCCTGATGCAGGCACTCCCTGAATAGTGTGTGGTAGTGTGGTGATATGGCACTGCCACAGTTCCTGGTAGTATCGAGTGGGACTACATGCAGGGTTAGATAAAGGGTGCCATGTAGGTCTATTTCACATGTTTATTGTTATACATTTTAAATTTTGAAATATTTTCAACTTTGTTAATTAAAATAAACAGTTGATCACAAAATAAATGACTATGGCTTAGTGGCTGAAGTCAATTTTAAATTGGCAGGTATTAAAATTTGAAATCGGCACAACACTCGTTAATTTAAAGCCATTTTCTGGTTTAATAGACTAAATACAACAGATACATAAATTATCCATTCCATTTTTCATACCAGAGAAGAGTTGTGGGAGCCTATCCATGCAAGAATCTGGGGCAGTCCCTGAACATAGTGCCTCCCATTGTAGGGTGAACAGACACGCACTCACACTAATTGGGGGCCAATGTAGCATCACCAATCCACTTAACCCTAACTTGCATGTCTTTGGACTGTGGGAGGAAATTGGAGTACTCAGAGGAAACCCACACAAATAGATAGAGAATGCAAGCTCCATTTAGGGAGCATCCAGGACGAATCCCAGTCTCCTTGCAGCAAGGTAGAAATCACTACCACTGGGCCCACCTGCTGCTCACATAAGTTCTGAATAATATTAGAAATAATAGAAAAAATATATTATTATACAACAATAGTTAGCATGGACGCACATGATACCAAATCAAAATATTCAGAGCAGGATTAAAATTTTATCCAGCATAACAACTCTAGGGTGGTGTTTTGGTTAGCACTAAAGTCTCATAGATGCACACCTCCCAAGTTTGAATCCACAGTCTAATTGCTGCCTGTTTAGAGTTTGCATGTTCTTCCCATGTCTTGTATGGTTTGGATAATGTGGTTTGTGTTCCACATCCTAAAGATGTGCAGGTTAACCTGGGAGACTAAGATGATCTTGTGTGAGTGTTAAAGAATAAAAATAGAAACAAGAAAATGAAGGTTGGGGTTAAGGAGGATGGATGCCCTGTTAAATTTGAACAAAAATGAAAGTAAGCACCAGTGTGCTCAATAAGGTTTGGCAACACTACCACAGGGTAAGAGGGTCTTCAAAGACATGGATCTCTGTACTCCTCCTAAATTGGTTCAGAAGTGAATGCTGGCATCTGATGGAGGCATTGGCTATATACAGTTGATAGGTGTGGCCCTGTAGCTGAAGGAAATTACCTCATTCAGTCTTCTGGCATTTTCTCTTCCTCCATTCTAGGGAAACAAATGCAACAAAAGTTAATGGTAGTGTTACACCCTTTTCCTTCCCTCTATCAATCCAGCTCTCCGGGCTCACATGTCTGACAGTATGTACATAAGTTCTCCCTGTGATAAGTTGGCAGCCTGTCCAGGATTGGTTCCTTCCTTGCACCCAAAGTTGCTCAATGACATTCACTCAAGTTAAGTGGGTTTCAAAATGAGATAAGATGTTATATTGTGTGGCATAGTGGTGTAGTGGTTAGCACTACTGGATCCAGCATCCTGGGTTTAGATCCAGTGTTGCTTTCGCATTCTCCTCCTGTCTGGCAGGGTTTTGTTCCAAGTACTCCAGCCTTTCTCTGACAACCCTAAAGACATGCAGGTGAGGTTAATGGTCAGCCATGAGTAAGTGGGCCCTTAAATGACAGACTGGTACCCTGTCCTGTGCTACTAGGATACACTCTGTCCACAACAGACCCTGATTCGGATTAAGCAGATATACAGTGGGTACGGAAAGTATTCAGACCCCCTTCAATTTTTCACTCTTTGTCATATTGCAGCCATTTGCTAAAATCATTTAAATTAATTTTTTCCCTCATTAATGTACACACAGCACCCCATATTGACAGACAAAAAAAAGAATTTTTGAAATTGTTGCAGATTTATTAAAAAAGAAAAACTGAAATATCACATGGTCCTAAGTATTCAGACCCTTTGCTCAGTATTTAGTAGAAGCACCCTTTTGAGCTAATACAGCCATGAGTCTTCTTGGGAAAGATGCAACAAGTTTTTTACACCTGGATTTGGGGATCCTCTGCCATTCCTCCTTGCAGATCCTCTCCAGTTCTGTCAGGTTGGATGGTAAACGTTGGTGGACAGCCATTTTTAGGTCTCTCCAGAGATGCTCAATTGGGTTTAAGTCAGGGCTCTGGCTGGGCCATTCAAGAACAGTCACAGAGTTGTTGTGAAGCCACTCCTTCGTTATTTTAGCTGTGTGCTTAGGGTCATTGTCTTGTTGGAAGGTAAACCTTCAGCCCAGTCTGAGGTCCTTAGCACTCTGGAGAAGGTGCCTTGTGTGGAGACAACCAGGCACTGCTCATCACTTGTCCAATACAGTCCCCACTTGTCCAATACAGTCCCCACAGTGAAGCATGGCGGTGGCAGCATCATGCTGTGAGGGTGTTTTTCAGCTGCAGGGACAGGACGACTGGTTACAATCGAGGGAAAGATGAATGCGGCCAAGTACAGGGATATCCTGGACAAAAACCTTCTCCAGAGTGCTAAGGACCTCAGACTGGGCCGAAGGTTTACCTTCCAACAAGACAATGACCCTAAGCACACAGCTAAAATAACAAAGGAGTGGCTTCACAACAACTCTGTGACTGTTCTTGAATGGCCCAGCCAGAGCCCTGACTTAAACCCAATTGAGCATCTCTGGAGAGACCTAAAAATGGCTGTCCACCAACGTTTACCATCCAAACTGACAGAACTGGAGAGGATCTGCAAGGAGGAATGGCAGAGGATCCCCAAATCCAGGTGTGAAAAACTTGTTGCATCTTTCCCAAGAAGACTCATGGCTGTATTTGCTCAAAAGGGTGCTTCTACTAAATACTGAGCAAAGGGTCTGAATACTTAGGACCATGTGATATTTCAGTTTTTCTTTTTTAATAAATCTGCAACAATTTCAAAAATTCTTTTTTTTGTCTGTCAATATGGGGTGCTGTGTGTACATTAATGAGGGAAAAAATTAATTTAAATGATTTTAGCAAATGGCTGCAATATGACAAAGAGTGAAAAATTGAAGGGGGTCTGAATACTTTCCGTACCCACTGTAAGAATGTTGTGCTATAGTATAAGACTGCTTAAATTACTAACAATAATAGTATCTGTGCGGACCACAGTTTAAGCTCACACCTAAAATAAAACAAACCTCATGAGCAAGATTAACAGCACTTAGAACAAAAGAATATGTAAACCATTATCTTGAACCTTGGACCTGATAGAAAAAAAATAGCATTGTCAAAATATTGTCTGTAAGGTTGCACTCTCCTTTCTGCACACCTTGTTTTTAAATTCTTTTTCACTGACTTGCCTGATGTTTCTTAATCATTTGGTTACCTCACTTCACAATTTGACTCATCTAGTTTCTGATGTTAACATTAGAGTACTGTACATCATTTTAAAAGATTTCATAATTTTGGAATTAACATTAAACAACACCAAGTTTCCTAAGACAAAAGTCACGTTGTCACTTAAGACTCCCCCTGTGTTCTGCTGAAAGTCAGTTTTCCTGCTCTGTAACCTCCAGAGTATTTAAAATTTTCAACCGCCTGCTCTTTGATTATTGTTTCCTGTGAGGAATGGTGTGTCTACTAAAATTAACAATAATTTCATTAGTAGCATGGAATTGATTTACAATAATCCTTTAGCGCAAATATGCGAGTAATGAGGCAAATGTAAAATATAAAATTTCAGCAATTTAAACACCTTTTCTGTAAGTGTGGCCAAAATGTATTATTTAAATTGTCTTTGAAACTAACAAATGCTTTGACAAAAGCTTCATTTGCATCACTTTTCACTGTAATAGCCCTTTAGATAATAGCTACTGTGTTTCATTCTGACTGGACGACTTTGCATTTTAAGTGTTTGCATTCAGTGCATGGCATGAATTTGGAAAATATGGACAATTTATATTCAACTTATGTGCTCAGTATTTGATTTTTGTCCCTTTTGCATCTCATAGATCAAAAACCAAGATGTAATTAGGCAGGAAAATCCCTTTACATAAAAGTCAGGCCTTCAGAGCAGTCCACAGGCTGAAACTAGCTGTTCAATTAATTTCAGTTGGTTGTAATGGCAAACACATCTGTATATAAATGAATTTGCCCTGTCGTATATAATTAATGCTCTTTAACTGAAGGGATAATAGTGTTAAAGATTTTTTAAAGAGATTTTTTTATATAAAGAGAAAAATATAAATTGTAGTACATATTTCAGAATTTAATTCTATTTAAAATGAATTAATAAATTACTTGTCAAAGTGATATTTTAACTAAAATCATTCAGAATGTACATATAACTAAATATCTTCCAAGCATAAACTACCTCTTTCGGATTCCTAGCAAGTCCCCATTTTGTGATTGCAGAAGACCAGCCTCTAACCAGACATCCACAGACCCAAAAGGTGTCACCTTGAACTTGACACAAATGTCCATAACAGCATAGCAATTTAGTGTCATCAGTAAATCAGATACTTTAGCATGACCCCCACAAGTCTTCATTTTCCCCTCTGTTGATAAAAGCGAAAAGCTTCCTTTAAATAAACCCATGACAGAAATAAACTGAAGTTGTTGCTATACCAGAATCATTTTACAATGGCTTTCTGACACACTGCTGAGATCTTCATCTTTCCAGAACTGTTACTTAAGCTCTTCATTTTAAAATGTTCTTGAAACTGATTTATTAATCTACTGTATTTATTTTTACCCACAAAATCCTTTTTACCCATTCAAGTCTCTTCCAGTTTATCCAGCTTTCAGGGAATACATTATATCATTGTTAGCAACTTACCTCGATTCTCCACATTAAATATTTTATTCTTTGAACTAATCTGCCAAAAAAATGATATTCAGATTTGACAGCTGACTGACTCCATTAATCTGGAAAGTCTTGATACTCAAACTATTTCTCACTGTAAATTGCTGTAGGCATATCAAGATTAAACACTTTAAACACTGCATTCAATGGATTAACATGGTATGCATTTCTTATATCAGTGACCCCCCTACCAGAGGTGTTGTTATAAGGAGCTTTATGCATTATTGGATACTTAACATGAGAGTGTCAGCATGTTAGCTTCCTCTTAAGAACAATTCATTTTTTTTTATTTTATGACATATAAGAGCTGCCTTCATCTAGCCAGCAAATGGACTGTTCTTTTCAGGAAGTCTTAGAGGCAAGTTCAAGCAAACAAATGCCTTCCCCTGCCATCTGTTACAAGGTTTAAAAGTAAAGTTACAGACACAAACCACAGTAGTGCCTTTCTCTATGCCAAGTATTCTCAATGAATGTAACAAAGAATACAACCAGCCATTTCTTCTCCATGACACTTGAAAATAATTAATGAGTTGGTAGTCCATCACATTCCCACACTCACTCATTCTGGACCAATTCAGAAGCAACTCATAGTCTAAGCTGCATATGTTTGGGATGTGGGAGGAAAATTGGAGCATTCAGGGTTGAAATGCACACAGATATGTTGATAACATACTATGTAACCTGCAGGGTGAGCCATTGTGCTGCTCTAAGACTGACATTACAAACGTCAACATCACCAAGCAGACTGCTATTAAGCTCACTACAACTCCTAGAGCCAGCCACTCTGAACCATTTTCTTGTTAATTCTGAATGGGTCATGCTTGGCAACTTTGTTACCTTTTTATCTAGTGAAAGTCATAGCAACTTTCCTGTCAATCTATTTCCTAATGAATTCTTTAGAGGTCATACCCCTGTTAATTTCCTGTTTCAGTGTAAATATTATTAACTGGTCTTTATCTTTGTCCTTTGAGATCTGGAGATTCTGTCTGTTAACCTCATTGACAGTTATGGTCCCAGATAATTTTGCTATCTGCTATCTCTTAATTGAAGAGCTATTTGTTATCTGCTATGTCAGACTTACATTTCTTTAGATAAAGCAATTGAGTGCACTGTTGAATCCCAGCTATATTACCTTTATTGCTTTAAAAATCTTTCTAAATAATTTCAATCTGACTTTTTGTAATAAATCTGGTACTGACACTTATATAATATTCCGAATGACCTACTCTTAAATGCTGATTCTAATGTCGTCAGCATTTTGGCTCTGTTGATTCATACCCTGGCTTTTAACAATGCTAGGATGGCAATTATGCTTGAATACGTGAAGTCCACTTTAAATATTTAACTTCTGGTTCTCAGTTGGAGCTTATGGATCATATCATAGAGTAGGTGGTCCCTAAGATGCAGTATTAGGTCATCTGTCATATGTTATTTGCATTTGGTCAATGAAAAGCAGGGATTAGTTTGTACAAAATGGCTCTGCATTTTACTTTGCATTTGCTAGTGCAAAACTACTAAATATCTTAACCAGAGAGAAGATGGAAGTAATTTTAATTGGTTCTAACTACCATTCTTCTACATTTACTTGTTGCTGATGTTGGTGATTCAGTGGGCCGTGTCTAATATGGAGGCAATTATTGATGATGAATCCCTCTTTTAGATCCATATCAATACTTTTGTTAAAAGATTGTCTTTTATTTGAAGAAGATTGCATAATTAGAAGAATTTTCTATTTCAAGATGAAGCTGGAAAATAAAATACACTTTTATCATTTTTAAGCTTGATTATGTCAAACTCTTTTCTTTAAGAACTGCACAATATGAAAAATCTACAGATAGATTTCTCTTACTGTACAAAACTTAACATCATACAACATCCATTTTAAGGGCATTGTTCTTCTTTTGGTCATGTATCATTTCTGATTTTTTATTATTAACTTACACTTCTTTTATGGGTCTTTCTCCTCCATACTTAAAGTGTGTGATCCTCCCTTACCAGATCTGCACGTGTTTGTTCTCTTCTGAAGTCAAACATTGCTTTTAAAATTAAATATGAAGTTTTGGGTGACCATGCTTTCTCGATGACTGCAGCTTTATTGTATAATTCACCTGCATTTATTATTAGGGTAATACCATCATGCACCATTTTCTTTATACATTTTTTAAAATATTTTTTGTTTTACTTTAAAACCATTTCAAAATTTTTGCAGTCTCAATAATTGTATTTTGCTTTGGTTGTTTTATTTCTGTATGCATGGGTTACTATGGCCCACACCCACTGCATAAATTGCTAAAAACACCCAAACCCATGGAGCAACTTATATCAAATATCGCATAAAAATTGTTGCATTCCTAGCCTTTGAAGCAGGATCTTGGTCTAAATCAAGAGCTTTTGCCATGACGCACATAATGTGACTCCCGATTTGGATGTGTAGCTCACAGCAGCCCCAAAATTTGGCTTAAAGTCTGTCTCATGGTCAACAAAGATCCAGAAGTCATGCATCCCCTGACAGGAAATGTATAGCTGCATGCAAACAGAAATAAGGCAGTGAGTAAAAGTAGTTGCTGTATAATAACTCAGTACTAATTTTTAGCTTTCATGCCAAATTTTGGCAGGTATTTACTTTCAATGAATCAGCTTTAAATCACCTCTATACATTGACTGATTACTGCTATCAGTGAAGTCCTGTACTAACCCTTTACACAAGACCAATGCTGTTAGAACACACAGTACCTCAGGCTGTTGCTTTAATTCTTCTTCCCCTTCTTGCATTACTTCATCTTTGTGTTTTCCATGCTCATTTCTATTTGTCAGTAACACATTTCTTTTGTTGTTCCACTTTTAAGTACTTTTTCCATTCCATTTTATTTGATAACCACACAAACACATATGCAGTATCAACAGCTCCTTATCTTTGTCGCCCATTACAGTCTCTGTCCCCATGGGACATGGTGCCTATGTGTTCAAAATTCATATTCATATTTATAATTATATGGATGGACTTCACCCCTCTCAATTCACTTTTATTTGAGGACCAAAAGTTGTTGTGTTCTACTGGTTATTATTATTATTATTAAAAATATTATCTTGTGATGTGCCTAAAACATTTTAAAAGACTTTGACTTGCATTATTTAGGTAGTATGGGTGAGTAATTTAAATTTGAGGAAACCTTTAATAATTAATGAGGAATTGTGTTCAGGTCAGAGTGGGAGTAACGCAGGTGGCTCTTTCAGAGCTGAGTTAATAATCAGTCTGTTAAAGGACGTTTACTGTTGAAGCAAGACTTGGGTAGTCTGTCTGCCCAGAGAACAAATCTTGATGTTACTGATTCGGAATGATTTATTGGTCACTGGGACAGTAACTAGGCTGTGAGGTTCCTGTTAAGCTCAAGTGAGAGAAGAGTTTGAGTATAGTTTGAAATCTGGCTGTAAGACTTTGTAGGGAACAGAAGGACCTTTTACATTCTCTCGCTTTGAAAGTTTTTATGTTATGAGAGATTAGGAGTTTTTGAACCTGAAAAAAGTATGGAACTGGTCAGATGTTAACATGATTTTGAACATGATATTTAAATAAGGAGAATGCATAATAATGCTTTACAGAAACAGGTTTTGAAATTATTTATTGTGCTTTTGTCAACAATTCAACACCAGTTTTTACACATTTTTATTGATTACCTGAAAGTGCACTGTGGACTGTTTTTATGAACTGGCAAGGTTTAATTGCACAATAAAGTAAATTTTTTGCAACGTCATCTGTGAAGTTTTGAATCCTTTACTGCATCACCTATTCTTGGTCCTGTTACCACACACCCATGTTTTGCCAATACTGTAACATTTCAAACCCACGACACAAGCATTCTGTTGAAATGGACATTTTTGCATTTAAACATTCTGAATTGAATTACAATTATAAATAACAGCATTTTAGGAGACATTTTAAGAGAGATAACTTATAGTATTTTAAGAGTGATTTTTAAGAGAGGTTAATACGTATCAGTGACATATTTGACCAAAACAGAGTCAAAAAATAACTTTCCTATCTGTATCAAAGTTGGTCATATCAATATGAAAGGGCCAGAAATAAAAAAGGTCTCCATGCATTTACCTTGTTGAAAATTTTAGATGAGTATTCTCTCCATTCCATTTTATTTAAT
The DNA here is from genome assembly GCF_900747795.2 of Erpetoichthys calabaricus. NCBI lineage: Eukaryota > Metazoa > Chordata > Cladistia > Polypteriformes > Polypteridae > Erpetoichthys > Erpetoichthys calabaricus. The sequence goes on along the minus strand of NC_041394.2, from coordinate 274,356,413 downwards.
AGGCTAATGAATCTTTTTTCCCAGAGACCTGAGGGAGGAATCATAACTGATATAAAATTATCACTAAGTAGCATTAATCTTGATCAAGGAAATTTGCTCCTGGGTAACAAGACATAAAGGCTAAGGATTAAATCACGGAGTTTATCATTGTGCATCCTTTTAAGATTAGCTGATTTCTTCTGTGTTTAATGACAGCTTAGAATATGGAATTGGTTAAATGATTTAACAAGCTGAATGTAAAATAATTCACATAAAGTTGAGAATATTTAGAGGTGTTAAAGGAGACTTTTTCTAACCCAACTTATTTAGTTTAAAATGGAAGTGGATGAGGAGCAACATTTAAGAATCACAGCATTGTACTATATGTCATAAATTTAAAGTAACATTTTAGTAAGTAGTATTTAGGAGTAGCATTGTTGTGATTAGTGTTCGCATATGGAGTTTGACTATGAGTTGCAGACTCAGAGCATATGCTAAATTTTTTATACTTTAATTTTACTTTAGCTTCAGTTTTCCACTTGTCACTAATAATAATAATTCATTACATTTATATAGCACTTTTCTCAGTACTCAAAGCACTATCCACACAGGGAGGAACCGGGAAGCGAACCCACAATCTTCCACAGTCTCCTTACTGCGCCACCTGTGAGGACAAATTACAGGACACTAATTACAGGTTTTGCATAAATCCATATATTAACTGCTATAATGCACTAACACTAAATAATCAGAATAAAATAAGCATAAAAATGGAACCTACATTAAACACACCCAGTAAAATAGAACATACTAGCCAACCCGCAGCGTAGCATACGCCGCATAATTATGTATTGATGGGTGAACACTTCCTGAAAGACACAGTTGTCCAAATGGGGTTGGTTTTGAGGATGCGACTGTAGGTGAATGAAAAGATGTTACTCTGGAGAGGGCAACATACAATACAGCATTTTACACAATGCATACAATGAATCACATCGAAGCATAGACACTGCTAAGACCATGAGATACCCCTCACAAACTGTTTTACACACTGCATACAGCGATTCACATCCACGACAAATATGATTCTTCTTAGATGGTGCTGTCGCGTCCACCCTTGCTCTCGAAGCATACACACTGCCTGGTCATGTGCCTGCTCGCAAGAGCAACTAACAGAGACCTGCCCACCAACTCTAAGACCATGGGATACCCCTCGCAAACTGTTTTACACGCTGCATACAGCAATTCACATCCGTGACAAACTGATTTACACGCCGCATACAGCGATTCACATCCGCGACAAAACATGCCTCTTTTTAGATGGTCCTGCCATGTCCACCCTCGTTCTCGAAGCATACATACCGCCTGGTCATGTGCCCGCTCGCAAGAGCAACTCACGGAGACCCGCCCACCAACTCTAAAACCATGGCGTGTAAAACAGTTTGCGGTGGTGGACGCGGTCGTGTGTCATAACCGAAAAGAATGTAGTGGAACCTCGGTTCCCGACCATAATTCATTCCAAAACTCTGGTTGTAAACCGATTTGGTCGTGAACCGAAGCAATTTCTCCCATAGGATTGTATGGAAATGCATGGCTCTCTCTCTCGCGCTGCCTCTGTGTGTGTGTGTCGCACAGGAAATGCACAGGGAGAGACTGAACCTCGCAAGAGCAACTAACAGAGACCCGCCCACCAACTGTAAGACCTGTTCTACACGCCGCATACAGCGATTCAAATCCACGACAAATATGATTCTTCTTAGATGGTGCTGTCGCGTCCACCCTTGCTCTCGAAGCATACACACTGCCTGGTCATGTGCCTGCTCGCAAGAGCAACTAACAGAGACCTGCCCACCAACTCTAAGACCATGGGATACCCCTCGCAAACTGTTTTACACGCTGCATACAGCAATTCACATCCGTGACAAACTGATTTACACGCCGCATACAGCGATTCACATCCGCGACAAAACATGCCTCTTTTTAGATGGTCCTGCCATGTCCACCCTCGTTCTCGAAGCATACATACCGCCTGGTCATGTGCCCGCTCGCAAGAGCAACTCACGGAGACCCGCCCACCAACTCTAAGACCATGGCGTGTAAAACAGTTTGCGGTGGTGGACGCGGTCGTGTGTCATAACCGAAAAGAATGTAGTGGAACCTCGGTTCCCGACCATAATTCATTCCAAAACTCTGGTTGTAAACCGATTTGGTCGTGAACCGAAGCAATTTCTCCCATAGGATTGTATGGAAATGCATGGCTCTCTCTCTCGCGCTGCCTCTGTGTGTGTGTGTCGCACAGGAAATGCACAGGGAGAGACTGAACCTCGCAAGAGCAACTAACAGAGACCCGCCCACCAACTGTAAGACCTGTTCTACACGCCGCATACAGCGATTCACATCCACGACAAATATGATTCTTCTTAGATGGTGCTGTCGCGTCCACCCTTGCTCTCGAAGCATACACACTGCCTGGTCATGTGCCTGCTCGCAAGAGCAACTAACAGAGACCTGCCCACCAACTCTAAGACCATGGGATACCCCTCGCAAACTGTTTTACACGCTGCATACAGCAATTCACATCCGTGACAAACTGATTTACACGCCGCATACAGCGATTCACATCCGCGACAAAACATGCCTCTTTTTAGATGGTCCTGCCATGTCCACCCTCGTTCTCGAAGCATACATACCGCCTGGTCATGTGCCCGCTCGCAAGAGCAACTCACGGAGACCCGCCCACCAACTCTAAGACCATGGCGTGTAAAACAGTTTGCGGTGGTGGACGCGGTCGTGTGTCATAACCGAAAAGAATGTAGTGGAACCTCGGTTCCCGACCATAATTCATTCCAAAACTCTGGTTGTAAACCGATTTGGTCGTGAACCGAAGCAATTTCTCCCATAGGATTGTATGGAAATGCATGGCTCTCTCTCTCGCGCTGCCTCTGTGTGTGTGTGTCGCACAGGAAATGCACAGGGAGAGACTGAACCTCGCAAGAGCAACTAACAGAGACCCGCCCACCAACTGTAAGACCTGTTCTACACGCCGCATACAGCGATTCACATCCGCGACAAACATACTTCTTCAGAGGTGCATGTGGAGTGTAGCAGAGACGAACGTGAATGACGCCCCGCTCTGTGAGTTGCTGCATCCGAGTTGGTGGGCGTGGCTCTGCGAGTTGTCGTCATATCCAATGGTCTTAGAGTTGGTGGGTGTGGCTATCTTGCATGCTTTCCATGGGTGTCTACTTGTCGGCGGCTTAGTGAATTATATATATAGATAATTATAAAATGCTAAGATGTGTTTGTCTGTCTCACAATTACTTGTGAACATCTAAGGCTACAATTTTGGTCTTGGTCTTAACCAAAAGCTTACAATATGATATTCAATGTAGAAGGAAAAAAATGGAGCTGGTGGCAACCTCCACAAATTTATCAGGGTCTGCGTCTGATCAAGATGTTGACATGGCAGGAAAAAAAAAGAAGAGCAGCAACATCTGTTGCGCATGAAGCAAATTTCAGAAGCTGATTACATGACAAGATGAAGAACGATAGCTCCAGCATCTGCTAAGTGTCAAGCACATGCGACACAACATTCTGCCAGTACTTACGAACAACTGGAACCTTGATCTTGGCAGGACTGGAGGTCTCAGTGTTTCTAGTTAATCTTAATAATTAACTTGAATTATATTAGTATAAAGTCTCATTAACATAATAGTTGGGAAACTTTGAAATATTTCAAGAGAAGAGGAAAAGAAAAACTGCAGTCAATACCACTCAAATTTAAAATCATAAAGGAAAATAAAATCAGAAGATACTATATTTTGCAACATATTCATATACAGTATACAGTGTGACCAGGCGATGTACCCAGAAAACACCAGCACAGTCCAAGTAAGTAGGTAAGAAGAGAATAACTATTATATTGACAAAAATAAGAACAAAAGGGAAAGTTTAATGTAAGGAGTAAAAATATACAGGAAAGGAACAATAGAGACAATGCCCCCCTGGGTCTACCTACACTTTCCAAAAACTCTCCAACAACAAATATGTTTATTTCCCTCCTTCCAACCTCCTAGTCTTCTTGTCCTCCACTGCCAGACAAGTCTTTGCTTCTGCTTCTCTGCCAACCCCGAAGCTTGTCTGACTTGGAGGTGTAGGCAATTGAAAGACATATCTGCTGCCACTTTAGTCTAATTGGAGGCATTTCTGCTTCACTCTTGTTTTTGCAGTGACTCTGACAACCACTGCATTTCCCAGCAGACTCCATAGAAGCTTGAAGTATAGCAGTAGAATACTGCTGCTGCCTCCTAGTGGAATGGGAGAATATAGCTCCTTTTGAAGCAGTGTCTGCTGATGACATTGTGATCTGCAGCGATAGTAGGGAGCAGGTTGAGGAGACCCTGGAGAGGTGCAGATATGCTCTGGAGAGGGAAGGAATGAAGGTCAGTAGGAACAAGACAGAATACATGTGTGTAAATGAGAGGGAGGTCAGTGGAATGGTGAGGATGCAAGGAGTAGAGTTGGCAAAGGTGGATGAGTTTAAATACTTGGGATCAACAATTCAGAGTAACGGGGATTATGGAAGAGAGGTGAAATAGAGGGGGCAGACAGGGTGGAATGGGTGGAGAAGAGTGTCAGGAGTAATTTGTGACAGATAGGTATCAGCAAGAGTGAAAGGGAAGATCTACAGGACGGTAGTGAGACCAACTATGTTATATGGGTTGGAGAAGGTGGCACTGACCAGAAAGCAAGAGACAGAGCTGGAGGTAGCAGAGTTAAAGATGCTAAGACTTGCACTGGGTGTGACAAGGATGGATAGGATTAGAAATGAGTACATTAGAGGGTCAGCTCAAGTTGGACGGTTGGGAGACAAAGTCAGAGAGGCGAGATTGCATTGGTTTGGTCATGTGCAGAGGAGAGATGCTGAGTATATTGGGAGAAGGATGCTAAGGATAGAGCTGCCAGGGAAGAGGAAAAGAGGAAGGCCTAAGAGAAGGTTTATGGATGTGGTGAGAGAGGACATGCAGGTGATGGGTGTAACAGAGCAAGATGCAGATGACAGAAAGATATGGAAGAAGATGATCCGCTGTGGCAACCCCTAACGGGAGCAGCTGAAAGAAAAAGAAGAAGCAGTCTGGGGCCCAAAATATGGTATCCTGACCAGGTAAAGGCATTTTCACTGAAACGTGTACTGCGTAACATTTCCACTATTCTCTATATGTACAATTACAACTGCACATATGTAGAATATACAGTTCATGCAAAAGTCTTAGGCACCGTATTTATTTAAATTTTGTCTTAAAGTGTTAGCAGAAAAGGGCAAATTTCAGATGTCCAAACATTTTTTCCAAAAAATAAAAATTTCAGAGACATTACTTGTATTTCATTAAAGAAAGTAACAGTAAGTAGTAAGTAACTAACCACTTTCCAATAAAAAAAAAACTTTGTTGGTCTTAAGTCTATAGTATGATTAAACAAATATAGCAAACATGTGTTAATGAATTACATAATGAGTTGATTGAACCAAATGGATCATCTGAAACAGGAATGAATTTAAAAGGAGATAAACTGGGTGAACAACCAAAGTGAAAGGTGAAGGTGTAGCAGATGCAACAGTTCTTACACTATGGCAAGACAAGAAAGAAGACAGTTTAACCTAATAAAGTAAAAGTTAAACATAAATATAGGAAGCAACACAAACACCGTCATCAAGTTTGCTGCAACAGCACCTTCACGTTTTGAGAAATTCTAGGAAACTTAGTATGTCCTCGAATATTCTCACAAACATTTACAGGTTACTAATTGTGAGTATTATATCTTTGTTTTGTGTGTTTTTTGTGTTTTTTTTTAATATTACCCCATTCCTTTTCCCTACAATTATGTATTAAGGACTTTCAGGAGTCCTAAATATTACAACTGATTAGCCCAGCTCTATGATGAGTCATTATATTGATACTCCTTGCTTTTATTGTAAGATCCCTTGTTTGTGCTTCCCATTCATTCCCAAGTTTGTGACTATTGTTGTTTGATATAATTTTTGACTGATTCTTGCTTTTTAACTATTTTGGCCACCATTTTTAATTTTTTCTCTTTGCTTAGTGGATGATTTTTGGTACTTTAGGATTATCTCTATTTTGTTAACTTTGTATTTATTGTATAATCCCCTTGGGATTAATAAAGTATCTATCTATCTATCTATCTATCTATCTATCTATCTATCTATCTATCTATCTATCTATCTATCTATCTATCTATCTATTTATCTATTTTTTTGATATTTTGAATTTTAGTTTTGAGAATGTTTGCAATATTTTTAGACATTGACATATGTATTTTTTCATTCTTTGATGTTTTAATCTTTATTTATTTCATTTAACAAATTAAATTAAATAACACATCTGTACCCTTTCGCCAGGGGTTTTGGTGAATCACCACTCCCTTTTATGACTTTGCAAGGTCTCATGCCTTTTTTTGAAGGATTTAGGCCTTTGTGAATTGGTTAGGCTTAAATCACAATCCTAACATGCATTACAGTCTGGAATGGCAGCTGCACTCCAGCAGACTGCAAGACTCTGCAGTGGTGCATTAAAATAGCCCCATCCACCACTGGATGCATCCAATGCATCCATTCATTCATCCAGCCATCCATTATCCAACCCGCTATATCCTAACTACAGGGTCACGGAGGTCTGCTGGAGCCAATCCCAGCTAACACAGGGCGCAAGGCAGGAAACAATCCCTGGGCAAGGCGCCAGCCCACCGCAGGGCACACACACACCAAGCACACACTAGGGACAATTTAGAATCGCCAATGCACCTAACCTGCATGTCTTTGGACTATGGGAGGAAACCGGAGTACCCAGAGGAAACCCACGCAGACACGGGGAGAACATGCAAACTCCACGTAGGGAGGACCCGGGAAGCGAACCTGGGTCTCCTAACTGTGAGGCAGCAGTGCTACCCACTGTGCCACCATGCCGCCGCATCCATTCATACTGGACATTTAGAGTACACCAAAAAATGTATAAATTAACTATTTATACTGTCTCAAACACCACAGTAAAACAGCATTTGCCATATAGCAGTAACAGATACATTTGTTTTAATGCCAGACTATTAAGCTGTGAAATTACACTAGTGTTAAAAATTTGAATCAACTAAAAATTTAAAGGTTTTCAATAAAATTGATAAAAAAAACTATCAAGATCCAATTAAGCTGATGCAAAAATATAGCCAAGACATTACAAATGGCTATTACTGCTTAAAATGATTGATTTATAATTTATTATTTACATATGACTGCAGAGGGAAGCCCTGATGCACAAGTGCATAGGAGGACATGGACATCACAGTCTTGAGTTTGAGAAACATATGTTTTCTAGATCCTCACTTGGCTAAAATAAAAAATAAAAATAGCACATACCAAATACTGAGTTGTGGCCGCACCAAAATGACCAGTCCCTAGGGCTCCATGATAGTCATGGAGAAGTTGTCCTTGCATGGCTGGAGGAACCACCACTTGCTACTGTTCCCCCACTGTGACCAGATGAATTCACTTCATCTGGCCATCCCTTATTGAATTGCCAAAGAAGGCCACTAACCAAATAGAACCTCAGAAATGGACTATGTGACTATATTTTCTCCTATACTATCCAGTCCCAATTCCTCAGCCACTGTAGGAGTACTCTCAAGTCACAATCCTTCTGATACTCCCTCTAACTCTTATGCCATAGTGGCATAGTCACCACTTGCATTTCCATGTCCTTCTGCTCTTGCATATATAAATGCAAAGAATTATTATTTGGTAAATAACATCTGGACAGAACATCAGCGTACACAAGCTGGAACTTTCTTTATAGGACATTCATAACTCACTGGATCATTGCAAAGACAAAAAAACATTACCTAGAACTGTCAAAGGACATCCATCCATCCATCCATTATCCAACCCGCTGAATCCGAACACAGGGTCACGGGGGTCTGCTGGAGCCAATCCCAGCCAACACAGGGCACAAGGCAGGAACCAATCCTGGACAGGGTGCTGTCAAAGGACATGGCCCATAGAAAAAGGTTTTCTTTGGGTAAGCTTCTGGAGTGGGAATCACCTGCTTGTGGTGAGAGAGGTCCATGGTGGTTTTTTAAAAATAAAATTGGGGTGCTACAGATTATCAGGGCGCAATCATGTATTCCTGTGATCCTGATGGACCATGGATAGATGGCGGTCCAGCTCCAGGAATCCCAGGAGCTGCCGTAGAAGGCAGTCAGGACAAGATCCACAGAGTAGGTCCTCAGCTGTTGGCATCTCTGGCTGGTTAAAGACCTGTTGGGTGAGCTTGGGAGGTGGAAGATGAAAGACACGCAGGGCTGATAGGAGTCAAGTGAACCTGATGTCTGCATAGTTTTACCTCCAGATTTTATGGAATTTATTTATTACTGATTTTATCTCCATAAATATACTGATTTTTATTGCATTATATTTGAGAAGCACTTTACGTTTTTGGACTTTGGGTTTCTAAAACCTTGACTGTTGTAAATAAAATGCACTATTGCACTTTGCACCGCATTCTTGCCTGTTATTTGTCCTCATTGCCAGGCTCATCCTCAGTACATGACTGTTCATAATCCTGGGTTCAAGGAGTGATGCCAGCTGTAGGCTCCCAGGTCATCAGTTTATCCTCAATTGTGCAAATCAAGTGAAGAGAACCAAGCAGACCCTGGCACCAGGGGCAAGTATTCATCAATGTGGAGAACAGGGTTGGGTTCAGTGTTCTTGAAGGACAAGACACCAAAACAAAAAAAGAAAATGCAAAAAATAAAAACCTATAAAAAATGTGTAAAAATAAACTAACATCAAAACTGAAAATGGAAATTAACTTCACAACGGAAATAGCATTTTGAAAACAGAAATGATGCTGTCTTTCTGAATGCAAAACATGTTGTCCCTGGAATTTATCATGGAATTGCCTTGTGGATGATATGTGAACAAAAACACAGTCAACGATACTCAGAACATGACATAGCAATATCTAGAAATTACTTGTGCATGGGTCCATGAGTGCTTTGTTTCACAGCTGCTCTTTTAGCTCATGTAGCACTGCATGCCAATTGCAGCAGTGGAGCAGCTCTGAAATGGAGACTACAGGTGCTTGGAGCCACTGACCTTTATTGTATTTTTGTTATTATATATTTATGTGAAAAATGTACAATAGAACACACATTTTGACTACATGGCTGCTCCAGCTGACTGGGTGCATGTTCTATGCTATGTTATTATCTTTGTCAGTTTGGCATGTTTTCCAGTCTGCTAGGCTTTCCTAGGGATAGCATGCTGTGGGACATTATAAAAACCATAACCACCTACAAGCCTAACTCACTATCGTAGCTAGCACTGTTTTATGCTCACTGTCTTACATTTTTCTGTTGCTGTTATCCTCTTCTCCTTCTCCCTTTCTTTTCCCACTTATTTTGCCCTACCTCTGTCAGGCTGCCTTCCCAGATGCCTTTCTTCTATGGAAGAATATTTTGAACAAAATTAAATAAATAAATAGGCAAATAAATAAATGTATTGTGAAATGCATGTGACACTAAATAAATAATTACAAATAGAAATGTGAGCTTAGATAATGTCATTGATTGTTTTTTGTTGCTTATTTCTTAATGTATTTATTTAACTATTTTCTCATTGATTTATTTCAGTGACACTGCACACAACATGAAATACTCCTTGAAACAAAAACTGTCATTTTCTTATGTCAAAGTCGAGAGGGTGAGTACTGTGCTTTGATTGGTGAATCAATGGTAGAGTGTATCGGAGGTGCTTATGAGCCATAGGATTCAAAAGGCAAGTAAAGCGCATACTTATTTATTATCAACAAGATGGTGATGACCATGTGCGCACAAAGGAGGATATGAATGTAAGACAAAATTGAATAGAATTACTGCACAAAGTGGCAATTTTAAATAAAGAAGAATCTATCTATCTATCTATCTATCTATCTATCTATCTATCTATCTATCTATCTATCTATCTATCTATCTATCTATCTATCTATCTATCTATCTATCTATCTATCTATCTACTCACTGGAGAATGGCAACATGTTGCAAGTTGATTAGCAAATGCAAGTAAGAACTGCAAGAAATGTTTTTACTGTACTTATGTTATTCAATGACAAGAATGGCCCTATAAATCTATTTACAGGGTGGGTGTTAAGTCCAGATTACAATTATTTTAGGTCAGCCATATTCTAAAATATTTTCTGAGAACAGATTCATGGCAAGTGACAATGCATCAACTCCAGTGCAGACCCATTACAACCATGGATTCTGACAATAGCTGAAATGATGGAAAACACATAATAAAAGCAAAAAAACAATCTTGTCAGTAGCCCTAAGAGGAGTATACTAATTTAAATGATGAGACTGATGAGGTTTTTCTAACGTTGGCACATACTGTAGATCATTATGAAATACAGCTAAACACTTTGCCTCCTACACTTGCTTTTACGTCTCCTCAAACTTTTATGAGGGCTTGCAGCATATTTTCTAGAGCATAGGTTCTTAAACTATGAGTCAGTAATTAGGGTTGTGCAAGCCACGATAGTACTCAGTGGAAAAGGGCCGTACATGGTTTGCAGAATGTCTTGTAATGGGTCACTCTGTGCAGCTTAAGCAAATGCATTGCTCTCTACAATCTGCCTTGGTGATTCTCCAAGGGGGAAATATGACGATTGGCAACGATTGTCTAAAGGGGAAGGCGGCGGCAATTCTGGGTCTTGAAGACACAAAAAAAGCAACATTGGATCGTGAGTACAAAGTTTAAAAACTACTATTCTAGAGCATAGGCACTAGTACTGGACATTCTATAAGGTAAGGGGGAGATAAACCATTTTGGAATTTACATATGAGAAGGGGTATTGTCAACGTAACTGAAAGCAAGTGATGTGATTTAAAAAGTACAGTTTTATAGTTATATTTCCCAGTACTAATTATATCCTGCTGCAGAGTTTTGAGTGAAGACTAGTAAGTGAATAATTCAAGCAGTCTGACCATATAAGTTTACTGGTGTTAATTCTACCAGTGGCAAAATGAATAAACTAATTTTTCAAAATCCTACATCTTAAGAAGCCACCTTAATTTTGAAATATTTATAAACTAGATGAAGCAGTTTAACAAAAAAAAAACCACAGAAACATATCTACTAAAGGTTAAATCTGTGTCAAAAACGTGGTTCTTAAGTTAGAAGTGTGTTGTATTCCCTAACTATTTGCAAATGTATCACCCAAGAAAAGAATTTCTGATTTTCTGAGTTTAAAGACAAATTATCATTTATCCACTGGTTAGCATCAGTGAAGCAGCTAATTAATTAGGTAAATGAGAATGTTTTGCTTAGTTTAAACATTAAATATAGCTTGGTGTCATCAGTATATATTATCTAATCTAATCTAATCTAATTTTATCTAATCTATTTTAATCTAAAAAAATATATAATTTTGCTTCCACAGTACCCTTTCTAAAAGCAACATGTATGTAGAAAAGAGAATTAGCAACAGCACCAAACTTTGGGGGACAGCAAGTGGACAGGAATGGGGGTGTACTGTTTTCAGACCTCTGCACATGTCATTGATCAATATAAAGCACTACAAGTAAGGAGAATGCCCAGCAGGCTAACTAATTTCTCAAGCCTGTGTAGCAGAATGCTGACATCAGTGATAACAGAAACAGCCCTTAAGTGTACAAACAGAGGGTAAATTGGAAATATGTCTGTACTTCCAAAGAATATTAAGAGTTAAATCTGCTTCCTTTAGAGCTTTGGCAATTGCTATTTTGAAGGAATCAGGAACAATGCCATTTAATGACAATTTATTAATGATTTGCAATATTGGTTATATGACTACTACACAGGTGTTTTCCATCTCTGTTGTCAGAACTGGGTCTAAAAATGAAGCAGTAAGTTTCATTTTGGAACTTAGATACAAGACCTCCTGTTCTATCATCTATTTAAGTATATTACATGATGTGATACAGTGCTACTAGGTATGAAATTTGACTGTTTACTGTATAATCATCTGTTAGTTGGTTTAATATTAAAACTGTTTTGCCAAATGTCAAATGTATTGCCAGTTTTTAGAATTAGGAAGGAAACCAGAGTAGCAAGGGAAAACCTGCATAGACTAAGGGAGAAGGTGCAAACTGCAGGCAGCCAGTGGTTGGGACTGGAATGGTTTTTGGACCATTGAGCCAAAACCACTAACCATTTTATCACTCTGCTTCTACAATGCATTTCCTTTTAAAGTATTATTACTTCAATTGTTATAGTCAAAAAGCTTAACCACAAGAATAAAAAATAAATGACCAGTTAGATATTTTCTTGCCAAATGAATAAAAAGCCCAAAGCACCAGAAGCATAAATGGTTGCTGTAGCCAGCAAGTTATACTGGGAGGTTAAACATAAATGGTAAGTTTAATTGAGGTCAGAAGTGACTGCAGGGCAGCATCATATCAATAACTTAATCTTGATTCATGCACAGCTATGTTTGGAATAGCAAGGAGAATTATTTGTCACTCCTGCCATCTGGAGGCCTGGATCGCACCCAATGTTTAAAGTGAATACACAGAGAGGAAATAGGATTTCAACTGCATATTTCAAAACTGATGTTTGCGATTTTTTTTCTGTCTCAGTTTATGTCTGACATTTGAAGGTTAAAAAGAGGTCCTAATGTGAATTAAATAATGTTTCTTCAGAAAAGGTTCGTTATTTATAATATGTGTAGGTGTATTTACAGCTCTATGATTAAAGAAACTCAGGTTTTGCAGTTTTGTTTTATGAAAATGATTTTGTACACACACAACGTAAGTAGAAGAAATCACTTTAGGTTGATTTAAAAGTAGGACTGCCACTCTGGTGTGGAACATTTGTGTTTTTATTACAAAAATGTGGGCTTTCTTTGAGAGCTCTAGTAATTTTGCACACTTCCGAAACCTACTACCTGCTCAATGAATGTATTTCATTTGCAATGCTGTACACTTGGTTGTGATTATAAGCACACTGAAGTAGACTTGTGTCCCATCTAGGCTGTTTCTGGGTCCTATTCCAGAATTCCTCCCATACCAAGAAGACATGCATGCTTTGTTGATTGGCTACGCTTTATCTGAAAGATATGAATGAATATGTGGGTAAATGTGGTCACGCCAGGCCCAGATTAAGACCTTTAGAGGACCTAAGCACTTGAGAGATTATGGTGCCCCCCATGTATATGAGCAGCACTCACTTTCAGAGGATGACTGAAAACTGACATTACCAAGACAAGAACAATCACGTGAGTCTAGATGGACCGTGTAGCAGTTACAAGATTCTAATTTTGTTGTATTCCTAAGATTAATATATATCATTAACCTCTGTTATTATTATTTTATTATTATTTGTATTATTGTATACAAATCTATGTAATTTTTTCATTGAATGTGGGAGCCCCTTTTTGTGGAACCTCATTTAGCTACACTATTTGCAGTTTTTCAACATGTAGTTCCTGGTAAATTCAGCAATTTAATGTTTCTTGGTGCCCCCATCCCTTGATGCCTTAAGCATGTGGTTATTTTTCTTAATGGTTAATTCAGCCCTGAGCCATGCCCAAGAATGGACAGGCACCCTGCTCTGGATAGGTTGCTGCCTTTTGCCTAATGCTAACAGGATAGGCTATGGCCCTATATTAGGTCAATTTAGTGTAAGTGATGCAGGCTGGAAAAATAATTGGCTAAATGGGTATAGTAATATAACCGTGCCTAAGAGCAAAGAGTCAGGAGAGAGGTCACCCTGATGTTCTAAACATGGAAGAGCACTGCTTGCAGCTTAAAAGCTGTCCCCTCCACCAGGCAGGGTAGTTCAACCTTTGGATCAGGAATATATGAGAGCTTCTATGTAACTGCTAAAGCTCAAACAATGGACAATGTATTTGCTATATTTTCTAACCAGCAGAGAAGGAGTAAACCCCAGAAAGAATTCAAACTTTTCTCAGAGCTGCTAATAAGCTAAATATTGTAGTCTATTTGAAATAGATGGGCTGTCACCCACTGCTGGTTGGCTCCTGCCTTGTGCTCAATGCTTCATGAAAACTGAATTAAGTGGGTTTGAGAATGTTATGTTAGCTTAAACTAAAACTAATTTAAAAGGGAAAATAAAACTTCTGTGATATTAATTTCTACAGGCTCAAAAATATTTTATGTATTGTTTTTGTCAGTGAACCTGACAAAAACATTTGACTGATGAGCTTATAAATTCTTAGTTTTTTGCAACCTAATATCAGCTAAAGTAGTAGATAAAGTACATTGTATTCAATGTTAAATACAAATATTATGATAACTTGATTTTGCATTGTTATTTATACAGTGTTTTAAAAGGTTGTTATCTACAGAGAATTCTTTGCACCATTTGAAGTATCTTCATTATGTCTCATGGTATCTTTGCCAGACTGATTTATAGCATATAAGTTGATAAATATTTTGTATGTCTTTATTTGTAAACTAGACCTACCAGATGTAATATTAGATTGTGTTTCAGGAGGCATGTTTTACTTTATTGATGAGAACAGTGATGCTTTGATGTTTTACCGAAAACCGCCCAGCATATGTAGGGCAAACTTAGGATGTGAAATTTATAGTGAAGGAGATGGAGCATCAGACCAGCCTGGCATGAGTAATTTTGTTTGGAATTAGGGTCTTTAAGCCATCCACTGCAGTAAGGCTATAAACTGATTAAATAAACTAACTGAGGGGTGAGTTGTACCTGAGCGCTTTTATTGGTCGATGGCCCAGGAAGGGACAGAGAAACTAATTCTATTGGTCTAAAGTATGGTTCTTTATGATTGGTTTTGAATCAAAGGCCATTCTATACTACAACACCCTATTGTTTTGAGTTTTGTTGTAAGAATGGTATAAAGTTGGTCACCTTTCCTTTACCTCTCTCTCTCACCATCTGCACATAAAGAGAAGACCATGATGAAGACAACTCTATCTTGTGCAGCCACATTGAGAAAGGCATGTGGTCTGTTTCAATACTCAATTCAAAGGCCATGTGACAGCAAAGCAAGCTAGATTGAAGATAAGCCGAAAGCTGCCTATGGATGCAAGATGCACTGCTAATTAGGCTGTAAGGGTATTGTTTGCCAATATTCACATAGTACTCTGCTTCCTTAATATGTTTGGGCATGCTATGAATAATACATCATTAACACTAGAATCTCTGAAGCCTATGAAATTATTTGTAATGTCGTGCCACCTTAAATTTCCTCACACCTCCTCATCAACATTTTTGTTTTCAAATGTGTCGATCAGCACGGGCAGCAGGCAACCTGCTCACTCATTCTCCCACCGAGGCAGCTGAAGTCAAGTCAGATTCAAACTTCTCAAAGCTGAAGTCTCTTTATGTAAGAGTTAGGAGCCAGGAATTGTATAGGGTACATAATATATCGTTATTTGGAACATATACATTTCATGTGTATTCTGTGGCTACAATGATCTATATAAATGTAGGATGACAGGAAATGCAAGGCAAGAAATGTTGAACACATAACTAAAGCAGAAACTTTTTCATGTTATAGTAATAATGACAAGATGCTCTCTTGCAAGTGTATAATGTGTGAAGACTGAAGTCCAAATATGAAATAAACACTTTCACAAAAGGTATGACAAAACAAGTGCACCTTTATTCAAGAATATAACCAAAGAAAAATAATTTTTTCAATTTTCATGTTGCTGTCAATGTGTAAAAACTGAAGCCCAAATATCAATTGACAGAAAGTAAACATGGCTGGTGCAGAGGTAAGTACTGCTGTCTCATAATCAAGAGGTTGGGGGTTCAATCCTGGGTCTTCCCTGTATTTACTGTTTTGAGAAGTGAGCTGCTATTATTATTACTATAATATAATAAAAACACACATTTGACTTGAGTCTGTAACACTTTTGCTTCTTGTAAAAGATATCATTGAAGAGTTGTAAGCTGACACACAAACGGCGGTGAAACACGTCTTCTTGATATCTTATTGTCACTTGAATTTTTTTCATTCAGTTTTATTCTTGAATAAAAGCACACTTGTTTCATTATACAAAAGTGTTGATTTTATATTCCAGTAACCACTTGAATGACATCAAATCTGTCTCTGCCTTTCCCGCGCATGCACATACACATCCCTGCATGAAAACATCACTTCTTGAAAATACTATGTCATTTGAACATGAGTTGTCATTTGAACATGTGTTTTTTTTCCGATCTTGCCCAAACTCCATGTTATGGTGCATGGTAATGAGAATGCAGACAGACTTCTTCTTTTTTGGGTGTATACTCCGTCAGCATTGCACTGCCAGATCTAAACACTAGTGTGGAGAATTGCTTGTGTACTGAACTGACTTTAGCTGCAGGTGGAAGTTCCCATCACACTTTATCTATTGTGCCAAGCAGAGTTGTGCTGCAGTGTAGCAACAGTCAATTAGCCAGCGAAGTGACATGAAGAAGTTGTCTGTTGTTACGGTTCTGCCTTTGTCACAAACGGCTTCATAAGCTTTATGACCACTATCTCGGAAAGTCTTTCTCCTGTGGGATGACTGGGATCTTTTCCTAAATAAGGAATGGCACTGCACGTGTACTTTGTGTCCAAATCTGCTGCAATCCAAACCTTTATGCCAAATTTGTCATAATGTTTGTAATATGTTACCCTTGTTTGTAACTCAAAACACAGTTCTCAACAAAACATTGCCAGATGTCCAAGATAACAGCAAATCTGTCACTTTTAACACATTCTGCATTGGTGTCTTTGTTGTCAAATTGCAAGTGCTACATGATAGTCTGATAGTGGTGACAGGACATTGTATCTTTGATTGCTGGTAAAACAAATGGTTCTGACCAGGCATCAACAACAGCACCAACTTTGGTCATCTCTGCTCTTATGAAAACAATGGAGATAAAGGCCAACAACACAGAGAGGGAGTGGCAAGTTCGTTGTACCACATGAACATGACTGAGAGAAAAAAACTGAATATAAAAAGATACGCTAAACATTTACGCAGGGTGTTACAGACTCAAATCAAATTTATGTTTTTATTATCTCTATATATAATCTTCATTTGGATCTTGATCTTTGTTTGTCCACGAATGAATTAGAAGAAGAAGCACTAGATGGCAGTAGAGAGACAGCTAAAACATAGGCATTGCATTAAGAATCTCCTCCAGGCTTATACTACTGAAGACTGTAGTACTCCAGTCACACCTCAAAACACAGACATTCAAACTAAACAAATTGTTGTGCTTTAAATTAACTAATTAACTTTATATATAATCTTCATTTGGATCTTGATCTTTGTTTGTCCGTGAATTCCACGCATGCATAGACCACCTTCCAGTTTAGTACGTTGTTGTTACTCACGAATGTCAACAATGTGCCGGAATAACGAAAGGGGTGGCGGACAGTGTTACGCTGATTAGTTCCTGAGGCCTGGTTAGAAAATTAGATTGCCGAATATAAAAGGTACGTGCCTACGTAACATATGAATGAAAGACAGTGGGTAAAATGAATGACAACGTAACAGCACGTTCCGGAAATTATTATTGTTACGTTGTAGCCGGCGAGTTCTGCGCGTCTCACAGTTGTACCGTGGCTTGCTCACATGTCAGTGAAGTGATCCCTATTTATGCTTTAAAGAGCCTGGATACCTATGTGTCACCCTTTTATAACCATTGCTCCGTGTATATTGCCTTACTCTTTGGATTGCCACAAAGCAACCTGCAAGATTGGAGAAAGGTTGAGAAGAGATCGTCAGAGGAAACAACAGCGTCGTGAAAATGAGACGAACTGTGAACGGAGAGAAGCAGAAATGCTCCTACACCACCACATAATTACTATTCGGACAGTGATTCCGAATAGGCCGTTCCTATCGAATCAATGTCCAAGGGTTTTCTTTTGTATATTTTGTTTCCCTTATAAAAAATCATAATGCTGTGTGACGAAGGGCCCAGTTCACGACTGGCAGCCACGTTTAAACAGGGAGCCCTTCACAGACAACTTTAACGTAGTTGGGCGCACATGGCTAGTATATTATAGTAATAATAATAGCAGCTCTTGATTATGAGACATTTTTTACCTCTGAACCAACCAAGCAGACATGTTTACTTTGTGTCAATTGATATTTTGGCTTCGGTTTTTACACATTGACAGCAACATGTAAATTGAATAATTTCTTTTTCTTCAGTTATATTCTTGAACAAAATTGCACTTGTTTGTACACCTTTTGTGAAAGTGTTTATTTGATATTTGGACTTCAGTCTTCACACATTATACACTTCATGTCAACATTTTGTCATTATTACTATGACATGAAACGTTTCTGTGTTAGTTATGTGTTCAATATTTCCTGTCATCCCACATTTACACAGATAATTGTAGACACAGAACACACATGATATGTATGTGTTCCAAATAACAATATATTATTTACCCTATACAATTCCAGGCACCTAACTCCAAGATAAAGAGACTTCAGCTCTGGGAATTTTGTGTCTGACTTGACTTCAGCTGCCTCGGTCGGTGATGAGTGAGCAAAACAAAGATGCTGATGAGGAGGTGCAAGGGAATTTAATGTGGCCCGGCATTATGACTTTTTTCATAGACTTCAGGGATTCTAGTGTTAAATATGTAACATAACTCCTGTCTGTTTCTTTACTATGTCTAATTGCCTGAGTTTACAGATGTAGAAGGGAAGGGGGAGTAAGTGCTGAAGTACCTGAGCTAAACCGAAGTAGTGAGTCTGCCGCCGGGATTTGAAAGCAGAGACGGAAGGGGGATCCCTTATAGTAGCAGGCAGACCATTCCACAGTTAAGGGGCCCTGTAAATAAAAGCTAGAACTCCCACTGTTATTTTATTAATCCTTGGAATCATAAGCAGTCCGGTATCTTGAGATCGTAATGTGCGCTCTGGTTTGTAAGTCATGATAAGCTCAGATAAGTAAGCCGGGCATTGGCCATTTAAGGCTTTATATGTTAAAAGGAAGCTTTTGAAATCTGCCCTAAACTTACCTGGGAGCCAGTGTAAGGATTTAAGAACTGGAGTTACAGTATATGTTTGTATTTTCTTGTTCTTGTAATAATTCTTGCAGCAGCATTTTGGATTAACTGAAGGCTGTATAAAGAACAATTTGAACATCCAGTGAACACAACATTGCAGTAGTCAATCCTATTAGAAATAAATGCATGAATTAATTTCTCAGAATCCTGTTTATTTAGAGAGCACATTAATTTCCCAACATTTTTAAGATGGAAGAAACGTGATTTAGACAACTTTGTAATGTGCACTTTAAATGACATGTTGGAGTCAAAGATAACTCCTAGATTGAGGGCTGATTCAGTAAAATTAATGGTGATTCCAACTGAGTTAAATGATGACAGAACATTGTTGTGATCAGTGTCATTCCCTCCAATAATTAACATCTCTGTGTTATC
Source organism: Erpetoichthys calabaricus (assembly GCF_900747795.2). NCBI lineage: Eukaryota > Metazoa > Chordata > Cladistia > Polypteriformes > Polypteridae > Erpetoichthys > Erpetoichthys calabaricus. The sequence continues at coordinate 274,336,950 of NC_041394.2, read as the reverse complement.
TGTGTTTAAAGATAAGTAGTTCTCATCCATCCACTCCTTTAATTCACTAACACAACTAATTAAAGACAACATTGGAGAAACTTCATTTGACCTAAAAGAAAGACATAACTGGGTGTCATCTGCATACGAGTGAAAATGAACATTATGTTTCCTAATGAGAGATCCCAGTGGAAGCATGTAAAGTGAAAACAGTAACAGTCCCAGTACTGAGCCCTACGGGACACTATATTGAACTTCTGTGTATAATGATGGAGTACTGTCAGCACATTTCTGTACATATTGGAATCGATTTGATAAATAAGAACTAAACCAAGCAAGCACAGTGCCTGTAAGCCCAACATCATTTTCTAGCCTGTGCAGTAAAATAGAATGGTCAATGGAGTCAAATGCTGCACTTAAGTCTAACAACATAATTACAGTGGAGTTTCCTTCATCAGAGGATATCAGAATGTCATTTACAACACGTGTTAGTGCCATTTCTGTACTATTACCAGTGGAATTTCTCAAATAAATTGTAATGCGTAAGGTGTGACTGAAGCTGATTGGTGACTACTTTTTCTAGTATTTTGGAGAGAAAGGGTATATTTGAAATAGGTCTTGTGGTAAGACAACCCCCGGACACCAGACATACACCAAATGTCCAAAATACACACATTTATTACAGTCTTCAATAATACACGGCACCTAACAATGCCCTAATCAGCCAACTCAGTCCCTTATTCCTTCAGTCTCTCAGTACTGTACCTCTGCCGCCTTTACTCCTCTACTCTCAAGCTCTGTCTTCTTCCTCCCGACTCTGGCTCCCTGAATGGATTGAGGCAGCCCCTTTTATGGCACACCCAGATGTGCTCCAGGTGTTCCCTGATGATCTTCCGGCAGCACTTCCTGGTGTGGCAGAAGTGCTGCCCTTGCACCCAGAATCACTCTGGGTGTATCTGGTTCCTGTTCCGGCAGCACTTTCTGGTGTGGCAGAAGTGCTGCATTCCATGGCTTGGGAACCATCCAGTAGCCCCCTGGCAGTGGCCACAGACCCCCACAGGGCTGAGCTTCCCAGCTCTGTATCCGTGGCCCGGATGCTATCCAGGGTTGCTGCCCTCTTGCACACCAGGGAAGATATGGCCCCTCTCCCGGTCCTTATCCTTCTCAAGGCTTCCCAGTGGGGCAAGTTCCCTGGTCATCTGCCACAGTCTATAATTATTAAGTATGTGTAGGTCTAGGTCTGACTTTTTAAGTAATGGTTTAATGACTGACACTTTTAGTGTATCAGATACTGTGCCATGCAATAATGAACTATTGATAATGCGCATAAAATGGTTTTCTAAAATTAAAGAATGACTGGAGGGCAAATGACAATATGATTACCAATAAACTATCCATTTATCTTGTACAAATGAAAAATAAGACTCAAGATCATTATTTATAAAAAAAGACTTTCTTATCCCTAAACTGTACAACAGTTTTCAACTTAATTGAAGGACAATGTAAAACATTGGGCAAACATGCCAAAGATTGTACTTTTTAATTTAAATATTTCCAAACTGCAGAAATGCCCATAAAGAATGGGACTGCATGCTACAAGGTGACATACTGGTGATGTGAGACAGCTGGTAATGTCACGTGGCACAGAAAACAACACATCGCTGCAAACCAGAAAGAGAAATTGAAAAGGCTGATCTGTGATTTAACTATAAATTATGAGCATAGGCAGTATCATTTTGATAATTTATATTGACAGCAAAAAACATTTCTGATAGAAAATATGTGCATGTATTAATATAAATAAACTATTTAAAATTAATCTGCCTTTCTGATGTGCTTTATTCATATGAGAAAATAAAAACATATTTTCAGGCAGCAAATATAATTATTTAAAGATTGCATACAATTACTTGGTATCTGCAATATTAATATACCACATACTGTGATGCAAAAGATTTAATTGATACATTTTTCAGCAGGTGACAAAGTTTTCATGATTTGCTTGGTCAAAATAAAAATACCCAATATTCCTGCTTTACAATAATAAACATGAGCATCTATCTGTATCTATCAAATAAAACACAAGAACTGGAAGTAGAATGCATTAGCTTCAAATCTTCTTCTATAATACGCTACCGTGGCTGCTCGTTTGTCTGTCCAGGATTTTAAATCACCTGTAGCTCGCAAACCGTTTCATTGACTTGAAATTTGGTAGTCATATACTATGTGACGTCTACCATCCTATTTCGGGGTGATGATTTTTATTACTCTTTTTATTCTTATTTTATTGTAGAATCAACTTTCGGCAGCGTGCAGGTGGACGGCCGTGCAGCGCATGCATATGGGCGCCGTTCTCATTCCCTACCACCTTCGCTAATCATTCTCGAGGCAGATTGAAGACTTAAGTGCCAGCTTAAGTGAAAAATTAAAGAAAACGTACTAAGTAATTGCAACACAAAAAACTAACTTAATTAGTTTTAACGCGAAAAGATGCCGACGAAAGAAGAGAAGCAGCGGGCCGCTAGGGTGGAGAAAAGAAGAGCTGCTCAGAAAGTAGCAAGCGTATCAACCTCTGAGCAAACGAACGCTAAACGTACAGAGAAAGAGCTCAAGTCAAGTGTATTCACTGCACGTTGTTGTGCAGTACGCCATTACTGGTCAATAATAATTTGGTGAAAACGATTTAAGGACATAAGAAAAAAAAATGAAATGAAGAACAAAAAAAACTGTATCCATTTTCAATGTTCAAAACCTAAAAAAATAACTTGAATCAAAGGAAAGACAAAACCCAAAATGTTAAAAATCCACACTCACACACAGAGTTCATGTGGACAGATAAAGACCAACAACAGCAATAAACCTCTCAAAACTGCAACCTGAAGATAAACAGTGCTCAATTCCTATGCCAAATCAGCTTGTTGATTTAAAAATTGTGATCAAAAGCCCACTAACACTCACTATTGTAATGAATAAGAGTAACCAAGAATAAGAATAGCCATAGATAAATTTATATTTAATTAAAAATACTACAAAATTATTGCAAAACCCTGCAAAACTTGCTATCATTAACACCTGCCTCTGTGTAAGAGGATCACTTTTAAAAAATGTTATCCCTCTCAAAAATGTCTATTTCAGCCTGCATAATCAAATATCAAATAATCAAATCAAATGGTGCACAAGCACCATTAGGTCCAGAACTATATAGACAGGGAAAACTTGGGGGTTGATGGCAGGATTAGGCACCATAAAAAACCTCACACTGTTCCAGTGTGGTGCTGAGGTGTCACCCGCTGCACTCTGGTCCCAATCCAGGTAGTTCATTGTGTGGTGGGTGCGGAAACGCGCTATCAGCGCATGCTCCCTCCTCCTCCTCCCCCTCCTCGTTTACTTTATCTACATACAGAACAGAATGTATATACAGTATAGCCCAGAACCAGTCACTCTTAATTTCAAACATACTATACATGTACAATCCAAATAATTCTTGATGTATTTGTAGAGACAAAAACCCTGAAATAAAAAATATATATTTACATAATACAAAACTAAACATTTTGTGCAATTCTCTTGCACACATTTCAAATTCAGTATAAATGTATTCTTATAAAGTTCACTTTTATGTATCCAGCTTGGAACACAAACACTGACAAATATGGTAAAGTTGAAAGAAATTCACAAATGGATCACAGTTTATGCAAAAGGTGACAATTATGGCTGATTGCTACAAAGTTGTGATGATTGCCACTGTGTTTTGAATTAACTGTTAAGAACCATGCCTGACTGCAGCTTTCTGTAAAAGTTTAGATTGATCAGTTGATTAATCGAGTGGTACAAAAGTGACACCAGATGAAGTCAATGCATAGAAGGTCAAGAGATCATTAGTCTTAATTTTGGAGACATTGGTAATCTCAAAGTTGTGAAAAAAAATTAGACTTGTAGTGCACAAAACAGTTCTCACTGCTCAGTGTCTCTGCTGAGAAATTAGGGTCATTCATTCTCCCTGAGACAGTGGTGCTGGGGTTTGAACACAGGTCGCTGAAATTACAAGTAGCAGGTTCTGCCACTCAACTAAACAGATATCTCTGTTCAGCCAGAAGCCAATATGCCTGCTATCTGCAGAGAGCCTTCTTGCTCAGCAATATGTCTGTTTCAGCACTCTTTTGGTTAACACTCCCAACACTCATCCGTTTCCAGAGCAGAAACAGATAACAGTACCATTTGTCTCTGCTAAAAATGTATTCAAGGTGTTGCTCTACATACCAGCAGCAATTTTCTTTATGAAACAGCAATGTGTATCAAAGACAGGCCACAGCAGAGACATTAAGTCTTTCTTTCTAAACAAAGTTTGGACATGCTGAAAACCATAGCCATGTAATGGCAGTGTGGGAGGGAGCGGAAAATGCAACCATTTAATTCACTTTGACATAGTACTTCGCACCCCAGCATTCATTCCTCAGGACAGAAGTGATAACAGTAGCTGTGTGTGGCCAAGCATTGTCCTGCTGCGGGGTTAGAGATCTAGGAGGTTAGAGCAGAGGGCCTCTGCCTTGCTCTAAGGCCAGCAGCATGCAGCCTGTCCCTCACTATCTTGTTTGTGAAGTGGGCATTGTGTCTTCTGGCAGTTTTAGTAGGGTTGGAAAGCTGAAATTATCTCTCAGATGGACCATTCTAATGTATTGGTTCACTTGTGTGGTCACTCAAAGACACCTGGATCTTGGATAATCATATGCTCAGCCTGTAGTGTGACTTTAGCACACACATGGTGTAAAGGGCAAGCCACACCAGGACTTCATTGAGTCTGACCCCCAAAATAGGCCTTATCCGAGGCAGCCTGCCCCCAAACTTAAAAGGCAGGCTTCAATGCTTGCACAAATCCTAAAATGGGAACAGGCTTTAAAGTTAAAAATTACTCCAAATACACAAAAATGTCATTAAAGGGAAAGGATAACTGTAAACCTCTAGCTTAAGAAGACAAAAGACAAAAGAAGAATTTTTATAAATTATTTATTTACTAGGGGCTTCGCCCCTGCTTGCTTCGCTCGCCAACCCCCTGGCCTGCGCTACGCGCCAGCCACTTCGCATCTCTGCCACTCTTTCGCACCCCAAGGAGACGTGGTCGGTCCTCAGTTTTTTACAGTTTTTTGTTTGTTTTACCCTCCTCTTTGCTCGAGCTGCTGCTGCTGGTGCTACTGCTGCTGCAGCAGCTGTCCTATTCTTTGTCTTTTATTTCTGGCCTCGGGCATGGTTAAATCTCCTGGCACAAATTCTCATCTCGCGGGGCGTGAGTTCTTGATATTTTTAGTTTATAATTTAAAACTGGAATACGAATCTGAAAATCTAACAACATCACACTAAATTCTGAAAAGAATGATACCAAACATATATATATATAGGTTTTAAAATAAGCTCAATTTCAAGCGTGACAAAAAACGTGACATAAAAACATCACATAAAATCATTGCACAAAATCATTGCACTTTTAGGCTTAGGATTTTATATACATAGAGTAGATATAAGAAAAAAAGAAATACACTGCAGAAAAAAGAGCAAAATAAGGGAAAAAAAGTTTTTCATAAGAAGGCAGCCCAAGGCTAGTCCATCAACTATCAATCAGAATTCAAAAAGGAAAGTAAAAAATAAACAAAAAAACTTACAACAATGATCCATAACCCACAATTAATGACACTCTACTGGACTTGAACCTCAGCAAAGATATAAAGACTGAAGGTAGTTCTAAGCTGTGATGTCACAGTGGACCCGCCTCTTTAGGTTTCACCTACAGAATACAAGGGATATAAGCAAACAACATATATTTAAAAATGTACATAATAACAAAAACACATGAAAAATAATAATTCAGACTTTCTCCACAAGATTTTTTTCTTTTTCATTATATATACATTTCCTTTTTTAACTTTGTTTATATTTCCCATTTTTATTTTTTATAACAGGTGTGAAAGCATTGGGAACTCAAATTTAACAGCTTTTACTATCAATGTAACTTTGAACAAGTTCAACAGTTTTAATATTTCTCCACACTGCCATTTTGTTATTATTAGGGTGCCACCATTTTGTGGAGTCTCTGCTTACTGTTGATATGGTGGTTTCTCCCACATGGTGATTGGACTTTGTGACACTTGACAAAGCGTGTACTGCCTGGTTGTCCAAGATTCTGGATTCCTAAGTCAAAACGACTGGTGTGGTTTTAGAAGGTATTCTTCTAAAACAATTTTTTAGGGAAGAAGACTTTAAAAAAAAAAAATAAAGTTTTTGATTATATTTCAGGCTGTTGATTTTGATTCTGTCTGCCAGTATTTTTTTAACCTTAACTTTGTTTTTGACCTTCATTTTTCTTCATCTCTCATTTCTTTGTGTGTTACAGTAGAACTAGGGAGTTGTACCGTGCCATTATGGATGTAGTGAGAAGTCAAGCAAAATGACTCCTTTTATTGGCTAACTAGAAAGATTACAATATGCAAGCTTTCGAGGCAACTCAGGCCCCTTCTTCAGCAGGCCTGAGTTGCCTCGAAAGCTTGCATATTGTAATCTTGTTGGTGTATTGCAAAAATGTTTTTGCTTCTATTTTCACGCATGACAGATCACCTTGTATTGGGTGTGTAACATTAATATCAATTATATTTCTGTTAGTATTTGGCATTTAGATGATCTATGGCTTCTGACCGTCTTCTCCCTTTATTATTCTGAATTATGTATGTCTGTATGATGTTCTGATTCGGATAAATATGTAAAGTAAATTATATGGTGTCTAGGACCATACAGTGCACATACTGTAGAAGCTAAAGGAACAGAGCAGTCCTATGCAAGAAGGACCTATCCTTGTTAAGTAGGTAGACAGTTGGAAATGGTCATTAGGAATTCTGGAGAGTTGGTCAATGTCTGTTCTGGCAGTGACTTGCAACAGGCACAAGCAATACAACCAGGAGATGAGAGTAGCCAAGGTCAAAAAAAGGGGCCAACAACAAAGAATCACTAAAATGCTGGTCTCACAGCCAGAAACAATAAGCAGAAGGGTGGCAAAAATATAAACCAAGAAAACATTAAATGTTGAGAAAGTTTTGAAACTTTAACAAAACTCGAAACTATAGGTCAATAAGTGTCTATGAGGCTAAGGATCTGTGCTGGTATCCCGAAGGTTGCCAGTTCGAATCCCCGTCACTGCCAAAAGAGATCCTACTCTGCTGGGCCCTTCAGCAATGCCCTTAACCTTCAATTGCTCCAGGGGCGCTGTACAATGGCTGACCCTGCGCTCTGACCCCAAGGGGTATGCGAAAACTAACAAATTTCTAATACAAGAAATTGTATAAGGCGAAATAAAGAACAAAAAAAAATAATAAGATTTAGATTCATAACCATATCAGATTAAAATGACTGAAATATAAACCAGACAAAGCACTTCTGAAACAGCAGTGATGAGGTCTCACTTTAAGTACTATACATGGCTTTAAAAAAAGTATCACCATTCATTTATGGGTTAAAGTAACTAAAAAAGGACAAAGAAAATACATCTGTATAACCTAGTATAATGAAGGGCAAGGGGACATCTGATAAAGCTGTTTACAATCCTGAAGGGTATAAATAAGATTAACTGTGCAAACAGTTTTCTTCGGAATTATCAAGATGAAGTTAAGAAAAAGCCCATACAGAGCTGAGAGACAGCAGGACAATTTCAGTAGCAGGATTTTGAAATTGTTCATTTACTGCTGGGACACATTATGACAGCGGACTTGATGGAATTTTTTTAAGAACAGACTGAACTCATGATTCCTTTTGCTCATGTCACCTCCTTCCCTCTTGTGTCTTTGCGAGCCGGGAAATTAGGACTTGAGTGATTGGCACTAGGTGAACTGCTCTACACTGAATGGCCTCCTTTCATCTGCTTTTTTTATGCTCTTCAGAAAAGACACCACCATTATGGATTTAAGAGGCTGTGGTGCATTGGAAGATGAGAATATGATATCTAGAAGAACCTATAAATGTTTTTTCTCTTGTAGTCTGCATGTATCTTCCTATTTTTTTCTCTCTCATGAAATTGACTTTTCCTAATTTTAAAGACCTTGTCTTTTCAATCTTTTTAATGTATACTGTTATACCCAAGTTTTGAAATTACCTGTTAGTAAACTTGTACTGTATATCAGTTTTCACTATGTTCAGTATAATTTAATGATTCATTTGTCCAATACAGGGCTGCAGAGGGTTGAAGTCTATTCTGTCAATACTGGGCACAAAGAAAGACGTAAACCTGGACGCTGTGTCTCTGTACTCATGTACAACCGTAACCATTGCACCTAACATGTTAGTCTTTTAGATGAGTCATGAAACCAGAAGGTCCAGACAAAATGAGGAGGGGGGAGTTTTCCCAGACAGACAGAATCTGAGCAGGATTTCAACCCAGGACATATTTAAAGAACTCTTCCTTCCATGGAATACATGCCCCTTATGATAAAGGACTATTTTCAGCCTTACAATAGTCTTTACTACAATCAGTACATTTTAGCAGCATGGTAATCAGTAGTAGGGCAATGAATGTGCTAAACCCTCTTTAGAGTCTTGATGTATATATTGTGAAATTCTTTCTTAAAACATACATTCACAGCACGATGTAACTAATTTCTTAGAAGTACCAGGCAACAAGGCAATTCCCACTGACGTCTCCCTACATTACTGATTCGAGCAATCAAATTTGATTAGCTAGTGCATTATTTATAGTACATGCTTCATAAAGAAAAATCCAGCACAATCCAGCAGTTCTTTCTTTATCCTTAAGACAATTTAATTGTCTGTAGCACACATAAACCCATAAAGAAGATTAGAAGCCCCTTTTTGATTCTTCACTTCTATAGTAATTTATGTCTTGGTCATTTAATATTGCAAGCAAAATCTGCCCTCTTTTCCCTTTTTTTTGGATAAACATAGATTAGAAAATGGGAAGGCATTAATATTTATTTGCTTCTCTAATTTAGATTGCACTTTCTTGTAAGCTATTAATGTATGAAGAAAAAAAGGATATACAATATATTTGAGCAAATTTAGTGCTGACAATTAAAAGGCAATGACATGTCTGCATACAATATAAAGCAGACTGGGAGAGACTTAAATTAAAAATGCAGGAGAAAACAATCTAGTCATACTTCTCCTTTAGTACCCCATGTTTTACCAGCTGTCTGCAAAATAATGCGTGAAATCAAATATATGAGTTTCATTACAAGTTGACAACCAACTGAGAGCATTTACTTGCTTCAAATCCCAATCATCTCCAGTAAAATATATGAGTAAGATTTACCTGTAAATTAGTTTTTTTCTGTTTAAACAGAATCCACACAAGAAGGTGAAGATTTTAAAGCGAAAGTCAGCCTGCTGTCATTCTGCATGCTGTTTATCAAGAGCAGCTAGATTTCAACAACAAATACAAAGGTCATCCTGGAGTCTGTACAATTATTCTTGGAGTGGGATTAGTAAGATTTTTTGTATAAGAGTCTCTTTGTTTTTAATTAATATCAGCATGCTTCCTTAAAGCACTTGGTTGCAGCAATTATGCACGAATTATACATACAAATGCCTGGTTATTATAATAAACTGAAACGATTTCACATACGCAGTATAAACTATTTAGCCACCTATTCATGATTTTAATCCTTTCAGGGAGTTGAGTTACCAGGATTTGTCTAAAAAGCATTGGATCAACGATGAGATGAAATAAATGTGTTATAGTTTACACATACTAGCAAATGGAACAAGTTAGTAAAATAATAATAATAATAAAATCACTAAATCTAAACACCTCCATCAGTGAATGTTGTGTGCACTGCAAATTTCCTGTAAGCAAAAAGTGAACTGAATCTTCCAAAGACTTCCTGCATCTCCACAACCAGTTAGGGATCACACTGGCTCAGGTTTCAGTTCAGCAGTGAATGAAAATGAATCTGTAAAATCAGAGCCGAAAAGGGAGTTGAGTTTGGACTGAAAAGAACCAGCAAAAATGTAGAAAAGCAATGAAAATGAATGTGCAGTAGGATGTTATTATACATTATTGAAGTGAAACACGCATGAAGTACAGTCTTCAGATTCAGTAATATAAATTGTCATTGTTTCTACTAGTAGAAATATTAATATGATTGTAAAACATATTATCCATCCATATTTTTCGACCCTGTTTACTCCATTTCACTACTGCAGCACTGCTATTATTGGATGTGAATGTACTACTCAGAAGTATTAAAAATTGTGGTTTTGCTAAATGGAATATAATGTTTTAATATGGAGAAGATTGCATGGGAATTGCACAATGGCACAATTACTACAGCCTCTCTTACTTGTAGGGGACCCATACTAAAGCAGATTCATCAAAGCATGTAAAAAGTATTTTCAAAAAAGACCAAAAATGACAAAAAAAGAATTTCAGATTCATTATTGGTTTGATTTGGCAAATGGGAAATCTAAACTGCCATGCAAAATCCCCACAAACAGCAGTGCAGATTTAATGAATTTCTTTAATGAGAAATGGATAATATGTTATCCCAGATTTCAGTGTCATCTTCCAAAATTAGTATTGTGATATGAAACCCTAGCTCTCCTAAGTAATATTAACTTTGTAACAGAGCAGTCAATCACAACTTTAATTTCTAAAATGAAACCTACTATCTACTCCATTAGACCCAGTTCTAAGAAAACTTGGAAAGGCTTATGCATTGCTCTAGCAAAACCCATTCTTAACATTACCAATCGGATGTTATTGACTGGTACAACTCCTAAAGCACTGAAAGTGACAGTGGTAACACTTGGCCAGTTATTGAAAAAAAAAGATCAGAGCTTGACTGAAATAAACTTAATGATCTATTTCAAACGTTTGTCTTCTTTGTAAGGTATGAAAAGCTGATGCCGCTTGCAGTAGATTTGGTCTCACCTTATACGTTATAACCTGATTGAGACAGATCAGTCACACTGCTACAACACCATCAATGACACTTTAATGCCTTCTGATGAAGAAAGCAGTACAGCTATTGTGTTGTCAGATATAAGTTCAACCTTTTGCACCAATGATCACCCTACTATATCAAAGGCTTGAAAATGTTGTTATTTTGTTTGGTTGCACTTATTAAATCTATTCATACCACTCTGAAATAGTCATTTCTTTTGTCTTATAACCTGATTTCAAATCCAAATAAAATATCTTTTTCCAGCAATATTTAAACATTTTTATCAACAAAATATATGTTCAACATTCACAGTTGTGAAAATCAACACAAAATAAAAATAAGCTAGAATAAGATGGTTGGAAAGCATTTTCAATTAAGTAAAAGTACACTATAAGAATTTGAAAGTTGTCAGCTCTGCTAGAAAGAAATGCATGAATGAAATCTATGAATCCTCCATACTTTAAAAATATCTTAATTTATCAATGTTTTACCTTGAAAAAGCAGGTTATAGATTGTATTGTTTTGGGTTTTAAAATAAAGAGTGGTGTTAAAAATGACACATAAGTTGACTCACAAGAACTAATGTTTAGACCTACTGAATTAAAATGTGACAGGATCTTGTTGCTGTCCATATTATCCTCACCAGTTAATGAACTGTATAAACAAAGGGGTCATCTATGAGGGGGAAACAGTGTCAGTTGCCTCCTCCAGTCCTAATGCTGGAGGGGCAATGCTACCCAAATACCGGGGTGAAGCTAGAGAAAAGTTGCATTGTTAAAATTGAGTTTAGTGGATACTTTGAGTCTATACATTGTTGCAGGCTGCAGGCTGCTACTCAATGGGGATCTATACTTGACTTTTCAGCCTAGATGGTAGCTTACATTGATGGTGACAGGAAAATCATAATCTTACCAAAGCAGCCCGGTAAACCATAAACATGTACATTTAATTTAGGTAATAGAAGTAAATTCCTGTTTATTGTGTCCATGCCAGCATATGCAGAAAACACTGATCACCATCCAGTCAATGCAAGAGGGAAGTTTTAAATGAGAAGCCAGCAAAGGAGATCTTTTTATGGAGTCATTAACGAAATTTGAGAAGTGTCATCAATCATTTCACCAATGGTTGCACACAATAGAGGATGATATTTACAAGGTTTTATTGCACGTTTTAATGTTAACTTACTTGAGAAATGTTTATATTCTGACTTTGAATTAAATCAGTCTTTAGAAATGCATTCAAAGCTTAGAGTTACAGCCATGTTATTGATTGATTATTTAATTTTATTTTGCTGTGTCTTTGTCTCCTAGATTATTTTGGTTGGATGATGATAATAGTAATAACTATAATAATAATAACATAATGCACCACGTTTCTTCCCTTTCATATGGCAGGAATGGGATCACATTACCAAACCAATATGTCAGCCTCCAGGAACCTAAAATGGCCGTCAAAATAAGATGTTTAACATATTTAACACATAATAAAAAATAATCTTCTTCTTTCGGCTGCTCCCATTAGGGGTTGCCACAGCGGATCATCTTCTTCCATATCTTCCTTTCCTCTGCATCTTGTTCTGTTACACCCATCACCTGCATGTCCTCTCTCACCACATCCATAAACCTTCTCTTAGGCCTTCCTCTTTCCCTCTTCCCTGGCAGCTCTATCCTTAACATCCTTTTCCCAATATACCCAGCATCTCTCCTCTGCACATGTCCGAACCAACACAATCTCGCCTCTCTGACTTTGTCTCCCAACTTGAGCTGACCCTCTAATGTACTCATTTCTAATCCTATCCATCCTCGTCACACCCAGTGCAAATCTTAGCATCTTTAACTCTGCTACCTCCAGCTCTGTCTCCTGCTTTCTGGTCAGTGCCACCGTCTCCAACCCATATAACATAGCTGTTCTCACTACCATCCTGTAGACCTTCCCTTTCACTCTTGCTGATACCCGTCTGTCATAAATTACTCCTGACACTCTTCTCCACCCATTCCACCCTGCCTGCACTCTTTTTCGCCTCTCTTCCACAATCCCCGTTACTCTGTACTGTTGATCCGAAGTATTTAAACTCATCCACCTTCGCCAACTCTACTGCCTGCATCCTCACCACTCCACTGACCTCCCTCTCATTTACACACATGCACTATGTCTTGTTCCTACTGACCTTCATTCCTCTCCTTTCTAGAGCATATCTCCAACAAATAATTAAAACCCTCAGACTGAGAATTATAACATTTCTCCACATGCTCTAGTTTTTCTTTGACATTCTGAAGGGATTAATGATGACACTAAGATGGCCTCTAGTGAGTGTTTGTGTGTGTGTGTGTATGTGTAAGGATGGGCCTTGCAATGTCATTGTTCCCAGTCTAGGGTTTGTCTCTGGTATTTTTTCTTTCTTTTAATAGTCTCAGTGCTTTTGTTAATTCTACTCTTAGTCATTATACTTTATTTAGATTATTTCTTCGTTATTTGAGTTGTGAGTGATTTTTTATGTTGATTTTATTGTTAAATCTTTAATGGAAATTATTTAGCTTCTTTCTTTCTTCTGTTTATTGTTTTATTATTGCTTATTGAATTTACGATTTTTGAATTTTGCTTTTCTGAATCGTAAATTATTATTTAATTTGTTATTGATTTCATTAAGCATAGAGTTGAGAAAGTTTTGGGTCATTTTGGATGGTCTTAGACTTTCTCTTTTAGATTATATCTATTTTTAATCCCCAAGGGCTAATTAATTAACATGATGTAAATGGCAGAGAGGACAACATGTCCATGTAACCAAAAATTGCAGTCAAAACAGCTGTGGTCCAAAAACAGGAACCTCAGTGTGCACTATTTTAAAGCCTATTGGCCCTTTTCAAAATGCATCCTTGATGTATGTATATCATTTAAAACCTGTTCATAGTAGTCTCAACAGGCATCATTCTTGATGATATTTTCAGGTAAATTATTGAAGGCATCCAGAAGCAAATGAGAAATAATCTGAAAACAAAACAAAGTAATAGTGTTTAAACTTTGAGAAAACAGTGCAAAGCTGAGGTCAAACTGCAACAGATAATAACTGCTGTCAGGTGATTTAACATGGCTGTTTTACAGGGTGTGGTAGTAAATAAGCAGTTTACATTCCCTCCTTCAGTGTCTATTCCATTATAAATTATTTTCTGAAACTGCATTGTCTTAAATGATTGACAAAAAAGCTAAACTGTTATGTTATGTTATGTAGTAGCCAGGCTCAAGTTTCTTTTTTTAATTTAATATTTTTATATTTGTGCCTTTATTGTTTAGTAAATATTGTTATTTATGTACTCATTTTTTGTTTTTTTTTATCTATGTACTGTACATTACTACTACCTCAATTATCAAGGTAAATAAATGCAATGGGCTTCAAACCCCACAGAACAATTAAAGAAACAGTTATTATCAGGTACAAAATATATAAAATGTAAAAACTTTCATTCTTTTATAAGACTGGGTGCAACACAATAACACCTTTGCCTTATCAAAGGCTTAGATCCCAACACAGTTATTTTCAGTGTGAAAATAATTTTACAGTTTGGAATTAACCTTGCTGAGGGACTTCTGTCAGCCTATATAGTCAAAGCTGACGATTAGAGTCCCTTGTGGGATTCTTGATGTGTCAGAATGCACTCCTGGTTTTGGCTGTCTTTGCATTGCAGTATTTCTTTTTGATATTCTGGTTTTAAACTTTGGCTTGGCTTTTTTGGATAGATTGCTGAGTAATGGATTGATTTTGTTTACTTTATGGGCATACCTTTTTGATTATTTTTTGTTTTTAAATGTATTTCTTAAACAAATTTTGTTTTGTTATTGACGTCCCAAGCTCCTTGATATATTTTTTGATTTTGAGAAGTTTTGAGGTTTTTTGCCCTTTATAATTAGTGTAGGGTAAAACCTGTTTGAGTTTGGAGGATAGTTGATTTTGTTATTCAAGCTTCATTTGAAGGCTGAAGATGGATTTTGGAAGCTCAGCCTCATTTAGAGCCTGGCAGCCTTGCAAGAAAATTTTAAGGAAATGGAGCTGAGTATAAAAATATAGATACATTTGCATATATTTGTATTTGCATAATGAGATATCTTGGGAAATCCCTTGAATAAGTAGAGAAATGCAGCCAAACCAGCTAAATGACAGCTTATGTGTAAAAAAATTAATATCAACAAGCTGTTATTATAATGTTTGTTAATGTGACATGCATACTACATCTTAAAAGTGATGAATATGATCTATAAACTTTATTTTACATCTCTTCTCAGGGGTCCAATGCTGCGTATTTGCACTGTAGAACCGAAATGTGCATTCAAAACGTTTCATGAAACTTTCAGTTTTATAAATTTGACCATGGGTGTTGAATTTTCAACTTGTAGCATCCTTTTTTTTTATTTACAGGTGCCGTGCAGAACTTTGGAACTGCCATGCAGGTGTTATCATTTTGTTGCTTCACACAAGGCTCCCTGACCCAATTCCCCACCACAAATAGTTCAACTGAGTGATGGTGCTTCATGGTACTTGCTGCTTCATGGGGGACCTCAACCCCAGTTGTTGATTACATCACATGTACTAGCTTCATGGAAGTTCATGATGGACCTGTTATCGCCAGTCATTGATCATGTATTATAGCTTTATAGCTCTCGATGCTTCGCAGGGGACCAGACGCTCCCCACTCAAAATGAATAAATCAGATTGGTATTTTCAGATATGCTGTTCATATCCACTCAGCAGAAAAAAAAATTAGAGGTAACATAATTTGTGTCAGGGCGGCACGGTGGCGCAGTGGGTAGCACTGCTGCCTTGCAGTTAGGTGACCTGGGTTCGTTTCCCAGGTCCTCCCTGCGTGGAGTTTGCATGTTCTCCCCGTGTCTGCGTGGGTTTCCTCCGGGTACTCCGGTTTCCTCCCACAGTCCAAAGACATGCAGGTTAGGTGCATTGGTGATTCTAAATTGTCCTTGGTGTGTGTGTGTGTGCCCTGCGGTGGGCTGGCGCCCTGCCTGGGGTTTGTTTCCTGCCTTGCGCCCTGTGTTGGCTGGGATTGGCTCCAGCAGACCCCCGTGACCCTGTAGTTAGGATATAGCGGGTTGGATAATGGATGGATAATTTGTGTCATGTTGGCACTCAAAAAGGATTGGATTTTCGAATTTCGGATTAGGAATACACAACCTGAATGTTATGAACTTGAAAGTAAATTATGTCATTTTTACAAAAAAAAAACAACCATGATATAAAAGCAAAGAATACAACAAACGGCAAACAAACTCTTAATCAGGTGAAACCGATGAGGTCAAAAGAGAAAGAAAGGAAAACCAATCATCAAAATATAGAAACAACAACAAATTTCTATAGCGCATTTTCATACACGTGATTTAACTCAAAGTTCTTTACAAGATTTCAAAGAATGTAAGAAAAGAAAAACAAATTAAATTAGGTAAGAATAATAAAGAATAGGTAATAGGAAAAATAAATCAATATGATCTTATGTAACATTCATACATAGTTAATTGAAAAGGACAGTCTTTATATATTGCTATGGAAAAAGATGATCCACTGTGGCAACCCCTAACAGGAGCAGCCAACAGAAGAAGAAGAAGACAGTCTTTATATATTGCATCATATAGTATGTCTCTAAAGATTAGTCTGATAATAGCAAAAAAATAATCAAATAAACAAAACAAAAAGCCCTATCACTAAATTGTTCTTGGAAGTACCTTTAAGCTTACTTTGCACTAACATAGATGTGGAAAACAGTGAAGTGATCCAAAGCTAGGATGCATGAAGCTGAGTAGAGCCATCTAACAGTCAGGTCAATAAGTATTTGGACAGTGACACAATTTTCATAATTTTGGCTCTGTATATCACAACAATGGATTTGAAATAAAGCAATCATTATGTGATTGAAGTGTAAGTGTAAGAGCTTTAATTTAAGGGGTTTACCAAAATATTGTATAAGTGGTATAAGAATGACAGCCATTTTTATACATGATCCCCCTATTTTCAGGGGCTCAGCTAGGTGGGAGCTGGTCCTTTATTATTTCATTAAGAATTAAGCATGTAATAGATCTGGAATTGATTCTAAGTGTGGAATTTGCATTTGGAAGCGGTCACTGTGAACTCTTAGTATGAAGTTCATATAGCAACACCAGAAGGCCTGGACAATCATGGAAGACAACTGTGCTGGATGATTGCAGAACTCTTTCCTTGGTGAAGAAAAACCCCCTCACAACATTTAGCCAAACCAAGAATACTCTCTGGGAGGTAGACCTATGATTACCAAAAGTTTACAATCAAGAAAACGCTCCATGAAAGTAAATATAGAGGATTTACCACAAAGTAGAAACCACTAGTAACCCTCAAGCATAGCAAGAGAAGAGTAGACTTTGTCAGAAAACATTTTTGAAAAGCCTGTGCAGTTCTAAAACAATTTTCTTTGGAAACTAAGATCAATATATACCAGAAATTGGAAAGAGAAGAATATGGAGAAGAGAAGAAATGGCACATGATCCGATGAATACCACATCATCTGTGAGACATGGTGGAGCATGATCATGCCTGACTGCCAGTGGAAGTTGGTGAGCAGTGTTTATTGATTATATGACTGCTGGTAGAAGTAACAGGATGATTTATGAAGTGTGCAGGGCAGTACTGTCTTCTCAGATTCAGTCAAATGCTGCAAAACTGATAAGAGAACACTTTGGAGTACAAATGGACAATGAGCCAAAATATAATGTGAAAGCAAACCAAGTGCTTTTCAACACAAAGTAATGGAATATTCTTCAATGACCAAGTCAATCAACTGACCTCGACCCAGTTGGATATGCATTTCACTTGCTAAAGACAAAACTGATGGCAGAAAGTCCAACAAACAAGCAGCAACTGAAGACAGCTGCAGTAAAAGCCTGGTAAAGTATCACTACAGTAAGGTGGAAACCCAGCACTTGAAGATGGCCATGGGTTGCAGACTTCAAGCAGTCATTAACTGTAAAGGATTTGCAACCAAATATTGAAAATTATTGTCATATTCATGATTATGTTAGATTGTCCAAAACATTCCTAAACTGCTCATACAATATTTTTGTTAAATCCCTTAAATTACCACTCAGAGTCTACACATCAGTTACATCTTGAATGCTTTGTTTCAAATCCATTGCGGAGGCGTACAGAGCCAAAATTATAAACATTGTGTCACTGTCCAAATATTTATTGACTTGACTGTATATAGATGGAGTATATAAACAGGAATAGCAACAGAAAACAATATGACATTTACCAACACAAAAAAATGGTGCTGCGATAGTGGCACCAAAGTAATGTTTATATAAATAAAAATAAAAGTTGATTTAGTAAAATATACACAAACATTCCAGGATGCCTATGAATAATGATAACAGTAAGTAGAATCCTCCTAAAAATGCATCTCCATTTAAAATGAACAGTTCAAAAGCATCACAACAATAAAAAGAGGCAATTTTATGATGTACTTTTTACTTATTCAGGAAAAGATCCTAGTCATTCCACGCGAGAGACTTTCTGAGACTAAGGCCATAAAGCTTATGAAACCATAACAACAGTTGCATAAAGTGCATCAGGAACTTCCACCTGCAGCTAAAGTCATTCACGTACTGAAGTATAATTGCATATGTACTTTGTCAGCATGCCAATATCGATCAAACACAGGAAGCTCTGCAGTCTACTTGTGACTTTATGCTGTAGGGAGACAAGTAAATAAATCAGCGTAAATAGGTAAATAACATTTGATGTGGCTTTTATATAAGTAACATATAAATGTTTTTATATAAAGACCATCATAAAACATCACAAACAGAACTTCATTGAAGGACATGTGTAGCAGATTGACCAATAATATCCTCTGGCAGGACTATGCCCAACCTCTTGCTGCATCCAAACATTGCCATCTTTTGCATTTATGCCTGGTGCAGCTGCATTATTCTTATGTGTGAGTGGACGTCAATGGCAGATAGGAGGGAGTGTGAACGTGACTGAGAGAATAAAACCTAAAATAAGAAAAAAAACACTAACCTTTACAAATACCATACATTTACACTGGCTGTTACGGACTCAATTAAATGTATGTTTTTATTGTATAACATGTAACAATAAGAGCAGCTTACTACTCAAAATGGTAATTCTGGGAAGTGGCTGGACTCCCGTGACCACCCAAATGGTCGTCTTAGTGTCGTACCCTAACCCGATTTCTTTGGTTCTTTGATTTCTTTGGTTACATTCTTGAATAAAAGTGCACTGGTTTTGTTATATGTTTACCTTTTGAGAAAGTGTTTATTTGATATTTGGATTTCAGTCTTCACAGACTTCATGTAAAAATTTTGACGTTAGTACTAAAACATGAAAAACGTTTATTTTAGGTATGTGTTCAACATTACTTGCTTCACATTTCCTGTCATCCTATACTTACCCAGATCGTTGTAGACACAGAACACACATGAAATGTGTGTGTTCCAAATAACGATATACAGTATTATTTACCCAATACAACTCCAGTCACCTCACACCCAGATAAACAAGACTTCAGCTGGGAGAAATGTTTGCCCTTTCTGCAGTGGTGGGGAGATGGGATAACAGGCTGCTTGCTGTTTGTGCTGATCGACACATTTACAAAACAAAAGACGCTGATGAGGAGGTGCAAAGGAATTTAAGGTGGACTGGGATTACAAGTTTTTTCATAGGATGAATGGTTCTGCTCTTTTGTCTGAATGATAAATATAAGTTTCCTATAAGAGAATTACAGGTAATTGTTTACATACTTCAGTTTCCTGATATTTGTACAATTGTGTTTATTGTTTTAGCCCTTTAAGGAATAGCTCACAGTCTCTCTGCTTTTGTAATGATTACTACCTCTGCATCTTAGAAAAATATATTCAGTGTAGTAGTGATCAGAATCAAATTCAGCAACAATAGATGAAAAGCAGGCCACATTTATTTACACATCCATTTGTGCAGATACTAAAGCAAACATGAGTCACCAGTTGACGTAAAAGCAAGCCTTTATACTGTAAAAGAGACCCATAAAGAAGACATTGTATCTAGGAATTAACCTGTGTACACGTGCTATGATTTAAACTACAATGGCTGTCACGTAACTGTCTCACTCATTTTTTTGTAAAAAATATTCATCAATCCATTTTCTGCATCTGGTTGTTATTTTACAGTGTCTGTTGGCTCCAAAGCCTATTCTGGCAGTACCTAGTGAAAGATATGGAACTCACTGAGATTGAATTTAATCTCAATAGTTAACCCAACACACACACCCTTAACAGAATTTAAACTCTCATTCTGTGGGACAACGGCACAAAGAATCCCAGGGCACGTAGCTTTATTTATCTATGTTACTAGATGACCTTGATACTCTTGACTCTCTGATCCAATGTCCGTCTTTTATTTCTGAATGGATGAATAGTAATTTCCTCATGCTAAATAAGGAAAAAAAACTGAAATCTTAGTCATTAATAAAAATGTAAATAGTGACGGTATTAGAAATAAACTTGACTGCTTAGCATTAAAAGGCAAGGTGGAAGTAAAGAATTTAGGTGTAAACATGGACTTTGACCTAAACTTTAAATTGCACTTATATTACTAGGACTGCATTTTTCCATTTAAGGAATATTGCAAAAGATAGACCTGTTATAACACTCCAAGATGCTGAGAAATGATTTCATTTATTGTTTTCAGTTGACTAGATTATTGTAATGCACTCCTAACAGGATGAACCAAGAAAGGCATCAATCGGTTACAATTAGTGAAGAATGAAGCAGCCAGAATCTTAATTAGAAAAAGAAAATCTGAGCACATCTCACAAGTTTAGTAGTTACCTGTGTCCGTTAGAACAAATTTTAAAATACTACTAATCGTATGTAACACTTTAAATAATCTTTCTCCTTCCTGTATTTTGGGGTACCTGTCCCCCTACATTCCACATTGTAACCCTAGGTCTTCTAACAGTGGTCTTCTTATAATTTCAAGAGCCAAGCTTAAAAGAAGTGGTGAGGCGGCCTTTTGCTATTATGCACCAAAAAATCTGGAATACTTTACCATCTGAGATGCACCAGACTAATACTATGGAACATTTTAGGTAACTCCTAAAATCCAATTTTTTCCATGATTGCCCTTTATTTATTTATTTATTTATTTATCTTTTATATAATATTTATTCATTGTTATTCTTATCTAAATTTAGTTTTCTTTGCATGTAACTACTTCCTTGACATGTTGTAAAGCACTTTGAGCTATATCCTTTGCATGAAAATGTGTTATAGAAATAAATGTTGTTGTTAGGATGTGAAAGTCTGTACATAGAGAAAGGACAGGCAAGCAGAATACAACAACTGCTAATTCACCTATTATGTCTGCAATGCTCATGTCAGATTAAATATAAGTGGATGCACTAAGAATCTGTACATTCCACATATACTTAAATCTACCCATGAAATGAACTTATCTCCCAGGAGTGCAAAGACAATAGCACTTTCCACTGTGTCACATAACTGTCTGCTGTAGTACTGATACAGAATAATAAAAGGGGTCTGCTGACACTATCTTGAGTACTTTCGCTCACACAATGTCTTTTACTTTACTGCTCAACCCTGTCATTTTCCAGGTAGCATGACTGTAACATTAATTTTCAATGATGGAAGAAAGCAAGAATTTGAAAAGTCTCAGACTGGCTGTTGGCTGATACAGACCACACAAAAATTCTTGACAGATAGACAAGAATGTAGAGTGTAAAATAGTATACCCAACCTTATCCTGTATATGTATATACAGTTTAAAAGATAATAAAAATGCATAGCAGATCTTGGTATTTTCCAGGTATCTTTTTAATGTTCCTAATTACTTTCTAAAGCAATCTGTGATGGTGCTATCTATGAATGGGGCCTCCATAAAATAAACATTGACAAATTCAGTTAAGTTCAAACCTCTGCAGTAAATACAATCATTAGTCACAGACGGTCTTTTGAAAAATCATTTTCACAGCAGCAGTCAACATTAAGAAAATCACTACGGACAGACATTTCTAGTCTTTTACACTAAGTGCTAATGAAAATCAACAGCTTTACTAGAAAACAAATGAGAATTTTAACATACTCTGTTGAACAGCTAACAGAAACCCCCAGGCTTTTAAGAAGTCAATACAATAGCACCCAGGTTTTCAGGATGAAATGGAGATCTTGAAATACAAAGCAACATGTAGCTTGCAGTCAGCTTTTATGTTGAATTAGCACTGGATATTTGCCTGCTTTCACCAGAGTCAGCAACATGAATATAAAAGCAAGACACGCAAGACAGAGCACTGAGGTCGGTGAAGCAGTAGACCTCAGAACCATGTGTCAGTAGCCCAGACTGTGAAGCTTAACAAGCCGCCTTTGCTAAGTCTCCCAGGAGCTCCTGTATGTAACTTACTTAAAGCCCAGATTAGGAAAGATGTTTAATTAAAGAAAACTGTGATTTTACACTATACTGTTGCTTGGCTTATTTATAATCCTGAAGTTCTCACTAGAATTTTTTACACAGTGAGCACCCAGTGATCTAAATGATTGAAAGTTTCTACCTTCTGCAATCCTCTTGCTCTTCTTTTCATGTAAATTCCTTTTTGTTAGAAACTGTCCAATTTAATTTGTTCAGTACTTCACTTTTTAAAAGCAAAAGAGTTCAAAGACCCTGTCCTCACCCCAGATGCAATTATCAGGGCAGTTCTGAAAGATATTATTTGCCAGAGCTTACAAAGACCCTTTTTACTACAGGCCATTTGTACTTGGATTTAAGACGCAAGGAAGTCAAGGGTTGAACCTGTGGATGAAAGTGATGCTAGAGTAAAAGTGAAGAATAACAAGGAAGGAGAGATTTATGGGTGTGTTAGGTGGGTAGGCTCACCGCCCAGTAGGGCAGTTAGCTGTTTATTTTTCCCTTCTTTTGTGTGTTTCAGTGCTGGTTTAGTTTTACTAGTGTTTGTTCTGGGTTTAGGGATGACTTAAGTGCACTTGTTACAGGTAACATGACCTTCTCCACTGGAAAAGAGCAAAAATTCAAAATAAAATTGCTTAACTGTCAGTGCTTTATGCCTATTACAGCAGGTTTCACTTACCTCCTTCTTCCCTGTAACTGCCCTTACCATTGGAGCCAATTCAAATTAAAACTCATTTTTTCATTTCCTGAACTAACTTTTGTGATTGAGGTCACAGAAAACCGCAGCCTGTCTTAAAAACTTTGGGAGGAAGGCAGGAACCAAGAACAAAGACAAGATGCCATATTCACTCTCACTGGCTAATTAAAAGTTGTAAATTAATCTTATATAAACAGCTTCACAATCTTCAAGCAAGCCAGTACAAACACGGAGAAGGTGCAAATGCCATATAGTGAATGGGCAGGATATCAAATGCTGGTCCTTTTTTACCACATTACTATACCATACAACAATGAAACAGTAATTGCGAAATATTAAGTGACTTCACAGAATGAACGTCCTAGTTTCAGAAGTCCTGTCCTGGCATCCTGGAAAAGCCCTTGGAAATACCAAACTCTCCTGATTTTAATTCCAAGCATCTCAGGTGATCCAGTTTTTAGTACAGCTGAAATGAAAGTGGATGCTGTGAGGAGGTAATGCTATGGACTGCCTGTGGAATTTACCAACTTTGAATTCTGATAAATACTCTTGCCAAATCATATGAATAAGATAATTCATAACTTGTTCCTTGTTGAATGTGTTGCTGTTTGGATCTGAGAGATGGTGTGACCATTTTGTGTCATGACCATCATCATCATATTTTCCCATGAGAACCTTGAATACAATGAGGACTGATTGAGATCATTTATGTTAGGTGGCGGCTGGGCGGTCTCGTGGCCTGGATCCCCTGCAGATTTTATTTTTTTCTCCAGCCATCTGGAGTTTTTTTTTTGTTTTTTCTGTCTTCCCTAGCCATCAGACCTTACTTTTATTCTATGTTAATTAGTGTTCCCTAATTTTAATTCTTATTTATTTTGTCTTTTTTGTTCTTTCTTCATCATGTGAAGCACTTTGAGCTACATTATTTGTATGAAAATGTGCTATATAAATAAATGTTGTTGTTGTGTGACATGGCAGCTAAAACATATAGTGGAAGTTGGGCTGAACTTTGTGTTTTAGCCAATCTGACTGACAGTCAATAGTTATTGAGAAACAGTGTGCCTGTCTAATGGCTGGTTGGTACTGCCTGCTACATTCTAGGCATCTACAAACATGCAGCATCCTGGTTTTATTTTTAATGTTGTCTAGGCCGCATATTTTTATAATTGTATTAAACACATTGCTGACTTCATCACACGTGTCACAAGCAAACAGTGAAGTGTTGTTTTTTTATCTCTCTTGGAAAAGCATTGGCCTATGTTGCTTTGCGCCCTCCCTCACCATAACCTATTGTCTAAAGTGGAACAGCAAAATCTTTACATTCATCAAAAATTTCGATCTCCAGTTTTTCATGGATCTCAATGTTTAGGGTCCCCTGATACCGAAAACACATATGTCTCAATGATTGTTTTTTTGTCTGTCTGTGTATCACAGTTTCTTGAGGGTGGTCTAGAGCTAAAACGTCTAGATAGAAAAAAACCCAATTTGAAACTTAAACCTGTTATGAGACAATGATGTGCTGATTAGTTTTTGAGACAAATTGTGCCAGAGAAAGAGGCACTCTGGAGGAACCCTCAAATACCATAATTCTGCAATTAATTTTGAATTCTTCTTGTCATTTGCTATTGTAATTACCTATTTTATGATCAGAAAGCTCAGCATGACAGCACTAAATAATTACTGAAATAATATAGAATAGTTTGGGTAACTTGGTTCCTAGGATGCAAAGCCTACTGACGCTCACATCTGAATTTTTTTCTTTTCTGCTTTGTAAGGATAAGCACTAAGAAAGTGGCAATATAAATAGGATTTTGATTGCCTCAGAAAACTGTGCATGCCCCTTTCTGTAAGGTTTGTAGTTAAATCCTCATTTTTAATTTTTTTCCTTTAACCTTCTTTAAAAGCACATGCTTTCCTGCTACTCCACATGTCGCTTTGTTTCTTGTGTTTGTGATATAATTTTCTGATGCTGGCGTTGTTTGCAACATTGGGAAAGTTCATAGGCAGACAGGCCCATTTGGGACATACACATAAGCTCAATACAGTATGGCAGCACCTTAGGGCTGGAGTAGAAAAAGAGTCAAGTGACTGACAAAACCAAGAGGTGAAGCTAGCAGATCTGCAGACCACACTGAGTGTGAACCATATGAAGAAATCTCAGAGATCAGCTCCCTCCCTGAAGCCACTCATGTATGAAGGAGTGAGCTGAATGATTATAAGCAACCTGAAAAGGTCACATAATATTTGCTTGTAGAGAAGCAGAAAGGTGCAAATAAAAGCAATACAAAATGTATCTCAAGTGCAATGT
Source organism: Erpetoichthys calabaricus (assembly GCF_900747795.2). Lineage (NCBI taxonomy): Eukaryota > Metazoa > Chordata > Cladistia > Polypteriformes > Polypteridae > Erpetoichthys > Erpetoichthys calabaricus. The sequence goes on along the minus strand of NC_041394.2, from coordinate 274,311,583 downwards.
CCAACATACTGAAAACAAAATCCAGGAGATCTTAATAGCCAGGATGTCACAGTTACCTGTAAGCAGGCATGGACGCCACTGTTAAAAAAGCCCCATGTGTTTTGTGTCCATTGTATGGTGATAGGAGAGTTGAGGCTGCAGTGAGGGAACATATGTTTACATGGGCCTCAAACCAACTAAAAATGAAGACCTTCTTCACCCAGCCCTCTGTGCTCACCAGCTTCTGGAGAAGCTCAGAACAATCATGCCTGGCACACTGGTGAGCATCAGCTTCAGATCCTTCTTATAAAATGACACTTGAACAATGGCACAGCAATACCTTTTGAGTATTTGACTCCAGAAGAAATATAAAAGAAAGAATAGTGGAATTTAACAAAACCAACACTAACGTTACTTGCTACTGAACATATTGTTCCAAATGTCACTGTCATTATTTGAAAAAGTATGTGAATGTGCCTCAGATGAAATATGATCATGTAGAAATCTGATGCATTTGGCACTTACCGTTCAACAAATAAACCCAATCTCATTATTGTTTGGCTGCTCATTAAGGAAAAAAGAAATACTGTAATTAAGGGATCTGAGTCTTAAACTGCAAGTCACCTAAGATTAAGGCAAAATAATTAATTATCAGTAAAACCTGATCACTAATTAAGAAAAGTGTTAGAACAGTAGTGCTTCAGGACCGGAATTGAAGAACTCTGATCTAGATTAATAAGAATTACTAAGGATGGAGTAGATGTTTTGCAGTTATTTCTTGAGTGCGCCTAAGTCCAGTCCTTTGGTTAATAATTGGTGAATAGGTTTATCCATCAAGGCTGACAAAGGTGACTTATTTCCACTCTCACTGACCAAACTAATAAAACACTGCACAATCAGACACCTGTGTCTTTGGGATATGCTGTCAAGAGTGTCACTCAAGTATGATTGATGTTGTGTTTACCCAGGGCCCCAACTCAGTTCCATTTCTAAATTGGTCCTTTAGTTTTCTAAAGAACTTCATTTTGGCTTTGGTGGAGTTTCATGTTAAGTGTGCTTTGCAGTGAAAGACTGTAGCTAAGGTCTGGAAAATCACAAGTGCCAATTCAAAGAAAAAGAAGACATACTACTTTGTCCTACCACTGTCTATATGCTAATCCTGTGCTCATGTGGTTCAGTTTGTTCTTCCATATGTGAAGCGAACCCCGACACAGACAGGCAGGAGACAGGTTAAGCACCAGCACATGATTTATTTCCACAATTCAGTGCACAAATCACCAAAACACAACACAGTCCAGTCCCTTCTCTGCTGCCAGTCCATCCACCTCCACTCCTCCTCAGGCTTTGTCCTCTTGCTCCCAACTCTGGCCATTGAGTGGTGGTGACTGACTCCCTTTATAGGGCACCCGGAAGGACTCCAGGTGCCCAACAAGCTTCTTCCGGCAGACCTTCCGAGTGTGCAGAAGTGCTACCAAATAGGGCTCTGTAAAAGTCCATGTGCCCCCTGGTGGTGGCCACGGGCCCCAATAGGGTTGAGCTCCCATGCTCATGAAAACTCAAGCTCTGGAAACCAAGGGGGTTGCCCTCCGTCCTGTCCTGAAAACTGTCTTGAAAATACTCTCTCCCTCAGGTTAAGACTTAGGCCGTCCCCCACACATATTTAACGACAGCTTCTAGGAAGTTTTGAGTGCTTGACACCATCCTTGTAACATTCTTCTATGACATTTAAAGTGTTGTTTTCTTTCTCTTTACTCTTACTTTTTTGTTGGTTTGGTTCTGTAATAATTATGTTTGCTCCTTCCTTGCACTTCCTATGTTTTTTATTCTCTTGGAATTTATTTTTCTTTTGGGTGGAGAGTTGTTCTTTGAGTCTTAGGCAGAGTAGCTTTAACTTTGTAGAGCTTTAGAGGTGAAGAAAACCCTTCAATAGTTGCTCATGTGTTGAGGTGAGCACAGGGCTGTTCACTAACAACTTGTGATTGGTAGCATATTTTGTGCTCACTGCATATGTGTAGGTATACCATGTAGGTATAAAGTGACTAACCTGCTTCTGTAATGGATTCTTGCCATATAATTATGTGCAATCCTTGTCAATCTGTGGTCCTCATTCATTTCTAAAAAGCTTGGACTGTTGTAACTGAGCACATAATATGCCACTTATTCTTAAAGCGCAACCAGCAATCTGCGAAACACCACAGTAAAGAATGTGTATCCTTACTCTTTTCAAATCCTCCTGTCCATCACATGCATCTTTTTTTCCTCACAAATGGACTTCACTATACCAAAGATTTTTGCAAATAGCCTCACCCACTTTATGACCCCCACAATGACTTTGGGGTCAGCATCTTAAAAATCTGGTCATATGAGATAATTCAGAATAGATTTTAACCATGAATCCAAGCACAATTCCACTGCACTAAACTAAAAATGTTTAGTTTGAAATATGAATTGTTGTTTATTCTTACCAAGGCTTAAAAAATATTTGACATTTATAATTTCACATACTGTAGTATCAAAAAATGTAACCTTCATCAGACAGCTTATTATTGGTCATTCATGCTGGCAGAAAGCCAGTAAAGTTAATTTAAGATGTCACAGGCATCACAGACACCTAGTCACTTTTAAAGTAATTAATATGTATACCTTTGATTCCTGAAATGCAGACATTTTAAGCTGTAGATAAGCTGTAGATGATGACATTTTTATTTGTTTTGTAGAAATTAATCATAACCTTTGCAAAAAATTGTCAGCCTGGGACAGTAAATGACCAGATACGTCAGTTAAAATGTCATCATTTTTGAATATGAACTTTTCTCAATAATTATAGTTTTCTAATTGGTAAAGTGATCTTTATGGATCAGTTTAAAGGTTAAGAAGCCCCACCTAACTCACGGCTGTCACAAGCAGCCTGAGATCACTGCAGCTCAAAAAGCAGATGTATTTGTCCCAGTCTTGCAGTAAATCTGACCTGCAACATGAAGAGCAGATGAAGACTGTTGGGAGGAACACAGAACAAGTATTTATCAAAGACTGCCACCTTGTGGACAGCAATGCTTAAATAAAAAGTGAGGAATTTCGGTTGCAGTGTTTTCTTTTTATTGATGATGCTGAATCTGCATTCAATGTCAGCACTAGCAAGTGAGGTAAAGATGTTAACATACAAGAACGGTATCATATCTTTTAGTAGATGTTTATTATTAAATACATTTAGATTTTAGTCAAGAAGTCTTTCCATTTATCTCAAACCTGAACATAATTTATAAGAAAAGCTTTCAGTTGTTAAATGTTAAATGCTTGAAAATTCAGAACTGACAAGCGATGTACAATGCCAAATTAAACTACTTATCTTATGAACTTATATGTATGTTGCAAATTACTAAACTTCATCTTGCGACCCACCACATTTCATGTGGCCTCAGAGTACAGCTATAAGCCAACCAGGACTGAAAAATAGATAAAACAAAATATATCCTACCTTATCTTAGGTGTAATGCTGGCTGACATTATGCTGATGGCACCCCTGTGATCTGAGTTGTGCCCTGGAGTTGTTAGACCCTTACTCTGTATGGTGGAGCCACCTGGGAGAGAGTTCTGCTTGCTTATACTTATTTCAGAGAGATGAAAATTTGCCATACTTGCAGTTACTCCAGTTATGACTAGAAGCAGAACTTGATAACTGGCAGGTAAGATGTGAATGGATGATATCCAACAAGCATTGGTTTAACATTTTATCTTTTCACTGCTCCATAACCTCACCCCATTGTTTCTATTACTGAACCACAGAGAACTAGGGGGCACCCATGACAATTTTAGGAACAAAACAGGAGCCAACCATGAAGAGTACAGTGACAACTGCAGAAGTCATGCTGACTCACACACACCCAATCAGCAAATTTAGTGTTGGCAATTAGCCTAATATGTACTTCTTTGACATGTGGGAAGAAACTGAGTTACTGGAACAAAACTTTATGAAAGCAAGTTGAATGTACACACAGCACACAGAAAGTGACTAGAACAATGAAGAACAGTTTTGCTGCAGTGTTGTCCCATAAGCATTCATCATTCGTCCTCTTCAATTTCCTTCCACTTTTTCTTGTGATGGTCTCCCAATCTAGAGTAACCTCCTTTAGCCCTTGCCAGAACAGTTATGAGATAAAATCCCTCAAGTGTGTCCTGGGATGTGTTCTGATACACTGCCCATGGTAGGTGCGCAGTTAGCATCCTAAGAACATGCCCAAACCACCTCAACTTTGATCTAGACAAACAGAAGTTCTACTCTGAAGTTCTGTCATGTTGCCGAGATTCTTGTCCTGTCATGGAAAGTGAGTCAGGCAGACCTGCATTTGGACCTCATTTTGCTTCCTTGTTCTTATGATCTCATTCTTTTAGTGAATACCAGGAACTCATGAACTGAAGTTGATTAGTGAAATGTAAATGCAGAGTGGCTGCAAAATCAAAAGCATTGTCTATGCACTTATCCTCTGCTTCACCTCTACAGTCCAGGACAATATGCACAAAACTGTTGCTGTTGCAATTGTTAATTCCACTATCACATCTGCCTGCACTGTAAATAAATTGCCAAAGTACATGAATCCCTTCATTTGGGACAGCCACACACTGCTTGCCTATAAGGAACAAGCAACTCTCTTCCAGCATTCTAGGTTTGGTCTAATTCTCATAACAAATTTTGATTTATTTTTATGAAAAGAAAGATTTGTATGCTTCATATTAATACAAGGGAGTTCTTTGTGCATTTTTGTTATTTTTTAATTCACCATTTTGCACAGTTTGCTCCCTTTATTTTTGACAATTAAAAAAGAGGAGACACATCATAATTCAAGTGTCTGGGTTCAGATCCAACCTGACTCACTTTCTGTGTAGAGTTTGCATGTTCTCTCCATGTCAATTGTGCTTTTTTTCTCTGGATACTCCTGTTTCCTCCTGAATCTCAGATATGTGTAGACTATGATAACAGGAAAAAATTGAGCATTAATTAAAAATAAAAAATAGGCAATACTAAAATTCAGGACCAACCTTAGAATACATTTTTGGAATTTACTCAGATGCAATACTCTCCTCATCTAGACAATGTTCAGACCATTATAAAGGAAAATAAAATGTTCAGTTATATTGTAAAAAGCATTGAGCATCAACTAAATATCAAGATCATACTGTATATTGTACTAACAAGTCTATCTGGAGTACTATGGGTATGTACAGTTCTGGTCATTTCTTCATAACACAAAACATCTCAAGGTGATGTGCCAAGAAGACCAAGTGCATCCCTGGAGTAAATTCTATGGGAATTAAACCTCTTTAGTGCTGAGCATTAAAGCCAATATGGGGAACTAATCCATATCTTCACAATTCTTAAAGACATTAAAAAACTGAACCAGCAGAATTCTTCCAGCTAAATTGTGAATCTTCTACTCAATGACAGTGGTGAAAATTAAGGTAAACTTAATTTAAGATGAAATCCAGGAAACTCTGTGCCCAGAATAACACTAAGAAGGTAACACAAATGGTGATTTTATTAACACAGCAAACTAAAAGGAAGGATGAGTGTAGGATGAACATAAAGTCCTTTATAAATAGACAACAAAACAGCAACTCTGTAACCTCCCTGGGCCTGCTTAAATGTCTACTTGTTTTGCCAGGCCAGGTGGCTCAATCACATGCCCACCGCTCCAGTACAAAGAGGACTCCTCTCCTCACATGCTGTCTCTCTTTCTCCAACTCTTTCTATTTGTTCTCTTTCTCACACTACTTCTTTTATTCTTTTTAACCTCATTCAATTGGCAGTGCTCATTCAGAATCAGCTGTCCTTCTAACTTCAGGTTTAAATGTTATCTTGTGGTCACTTTTGGCCAAGCCCCAAAATCATTTCTAGGGATGAGATGGGATCTCTGTCATTTTCTCCCTTGCCTCACTCTGTTTTTGGATAGAGGACCAGATATCACTACCAAATGTTGTGTCACCTGTTGCTCCAGAGACACCAGCCTAGAACTTGCTTTAGTACTTTCTGATTTTCCAGCATTCCTGGGACTTTACTGGCCCTTTAAGTGGTGGTTCTCCAAGGCAGCTGCCCTGCTGGTTGCTCTTTAGAGGGCGCTGCATGTGTCTTCCTGGAATCTTGCACTTTCCAGCTGTGTGGAGGTGCTGCCACCTCTGATCTCTGTCATTTTCTCCCTTGCCTCACTCCGTTTTTGCATAGAGGACCAGATATCCCTACTAAATGTTGGGTCACCTATCTTCTAGCATTCTGGGACAGTGCACATACAGGACACCACAGAGACACACACCAAACGCTAGCAGACCCCCAGGATTCCACACTGGTATATGCAGACTACGTTTGCTATAAGTATGGCCTCCTGTCTATCTTTGAGGCTATTTTTAGGGCTTGACTTGTCTTGTGTCATTCTAGTAGAACCCTGCGCCTGGAAACATCTTGCCATCTGGACACCCCTTCGAGGCATTTGATACACAAACTGAGAGCTACATATCCATCAGCAGTCTGAGCATTTTGAGCAAGATTTGTCATTGGGAGATCACCCACCCATGTAGCATTAAAAATACAGATGTGTTACACAGTGGATTGGATAAAATGTGTGCTCATACAATAAAACACAAATCAGTTAATCCAGTGAATTCATTTCCTGAAAGTAAGCATACTGAAGTCTGTTTTATAAATGAATGTCCATCCATCCATCCATCCATTATCCAAACCGCTATATCCTAACTACAGGGTCAGCTGGAGCCAATCCAGCCAACACAGGGCGCAAGGCAGGAAACAAACCCCGGGCAGGGTGCCAGCCCACCGCAGTAAATGAATGTCTCAAAACTAAATAATCACTTTGAATAAACTCTATCAAAGTGTAAAATTTAACTGTAAATTTATGGAGACATTATTTACATTCCTGATTCTCTTTCAAGACAGATAAACTCTTGATACTGTAGCTAATCCTTTTTAATGAAAGTTAATAGCCATTATATTGTTAAATTAAAGTCAGTGAAAGGGTTAAATAAACTGCTTGTAAAATCCTGTTGGTTTGGTAAAAAAGTGCAAGATTATGATTAGAATTTTAAAAAAACTTTAATAAAAATCAATCTTGAATCTAACCTCTATGCTTTTCTTCCCAAGAAATATACTGCAACATCAGCAACTACTAGCATTTTTCATAAAACTGATGTCAACCTTTTACATTACATTGCTAGAATGAAATTTAAATGTTATATTCAGCCTGCTGTTTAATGAGATTAACAATAAAAAAGTCAACAAATAAAAATTTGCATGCATACATTTATAAGGGAAAGCCAGAAATAACAGTAGAATTCTTTCTGCCAAATCATAAAATGCACCTACAAACAAGTTTAAAATGCAACATTCTGAATTAAATGTGTTGCTTTTAACTGGTTTACTTTACTGCCTGCTTAAAATTGGGTCTAAGGTTTAAATATTGTACATAGAGAAATTGGGCACAAATAAAGTATTACCTATCTATCTCTCCAGTCCCCAAAAAATCCAGTATTAAACAGGACTGAATGACTACAGACCTGATGCTCTGACACCTGTGGCCATGAAGACCATTGAGAGACTGGTGTTAGCTCACCTGATAGACATCACAGCTCCCTTGTTGGACCCCCTTCAGTTTGGTCAGTGGATGATGCAGTCAACATAGGTCTGCACTACATCCTGCAACATCTTGATAACCCATTGACATATGCAAGGATTCTGTTGGTGGCCTTCAGCTCTGTATTCAATACAATAATCACAGAGCTCCTCCATTCAAAACTCACCCAGCTTTCCACCTGTCTGCGGATCACCAATTTCCTGACCAATAAGAAACAGAAGGTGAAACTGGAGAAACTCACTTCTGGCCATCATCCGATCAACAAGGGTGCCATCCAGTGATGTGTTCTGTCCCCACTGCTCTTCTCCCTCTACACTAATGACTGCACCTCTATGAATCCCTATTGCAGACCTATCAAATATGCGGATGACACAACCATCATAGGGCTAATCAGGAACGGCGATAAGTCTGCATACAGATGGGAAGTTGAGCAGCTGGCCCTTTGGTGTGGTCAGAACATTCCAGAGCTAAACACTTTAAAAACTGTGAAGATGACAGTGGACTTTTGGAGAAGTGCCACAATATTAACCCCCTTCTCCATACTGAATACTGCTGTGACAGTTGTGGAAGCCTTCATGTTTCTGGGAAGCATAATCTCTCAGGACTTGAAATGGGAGACCGGTGTAGGGTCGATCATAAAAAAAGAACAACAGCGAATTTACTTCCATATGAGCTGCTGATTCAGTTCTACACAGCAGTCATTGAGTCTGTCCTCAGCTCCTCCATAACAGTGTGGTTCAGGTCAGTGACTAAACATAACAAAAACACACTACAAATAGTCAGGTCTGCCGAAAATATCATTGGTGCCAGACTGCCCACCTTACAGGACCTGTACTATTTCAGAGTCATGAAACAGGCAGGGAAAATCATTACTGACCCCTCACATTTGGGTCACAACCTTTTTGAACTTCTTCCATCAGTCAAGCGTTATAGATTAATATATGTCAAAACAAGCAGATATAAGAACAGTTTTGTTTTCCCACAGGCCATCAAGCTCACAAATGATTAATTCAGCTTATCAGGCTGAGCACCGTACCCCCCAGGCCTCCTAGGGACTTGCAAAACTATTTACATATTGCTAATACTTTTCACTGTTTATTTCAGTATTTCTTGCACTGAGTTGCACTCTACACTTTGTATGCATATACAGGATGAGTGAAAATTATGTTAACATTTGAATGGTGGAAACAATTTATTCACAAAACATACTTCATATGTGCAAGATGGTTTACAGGAATGTCTTAACCTGTTCGCCATCATGTTCAACACATGTACCATATGCGGCACATAAATTGTCCACAAAAATTGCACATAAGTATATAATTACAGTACCATTAGTGTTAACATAATTTTGACTCACCCTGTATGATTAACTTTTGTGTGTATTCTGATTATGTAATTTATACTTGGAGAATCACGTAAACCAGAGTCAAATTCCTTGTCTTCCATGCATGCATAGTTGGCCAATAAATCTGATTCTGATCTATCTATCTATCTATGAGAAAGTTCTTTGAGATTGTGAAAAGACAAACACACAAATTAGGGGCATTAGTAGGTCTACAGTGCTACACTGCTCCTCTTTTCCATTCATGGCTACTCCTGGGCTACTATTCCAAAATATTTTCACTAAGTTCACGTACTTTGGCACTGAACTCAGATATTTAGTTAAGCTTCTGGAAGTAATTATTAAATCAATGTGACACTTAATGTCGAGGTCTGAAAAGCAGCAATACCAGTCCACTTACTCTTACTTTGTCTAGGAATATTTCTGACTGGTATTTTTTGTCTGTGCCTTCATATTTTCCCCTCAATGAATGACATTGGTAAGACCTGGACTGTCTGTCACTACTATTCTCAAAATAGATTATTGCTCTTGCAAGCTGTTTAAGTGACAGAAAACCTCTTAGAGTAACGGGGCATTTTTAAAGGACTGCCATAACAAATGCAGATTAATTCTTTCCATCTCTTGGAGACCATGGACATAACTGATAAACATAATAAAGCAGCTCCATTCTGAGCTTATGAGGTAGTAATCCAGTATAATTAATGTTCCCTTTTCTTTCCCTCCCTTTAAATATTATATTACCAGAACAATAATATTCAAAATGAAAAGACCTTCTATGCCTGCATTTAGGCATTCTATCCAGCATGCTAAAAATATAGGTTAAGAAATGGGAACCACATGCCTCAGTCCTCTTAGAATGCTCCATAGTTCTACCATTTTATAGCGGCTCTCTTTTTTTATGCTGGGCAGCACACAATTATTTTCTTACAACACCTGTTTTTTTTCAGACTTGGGAAACAAATGTTACTACTGTATGTTGTAAGAGACGGCTGGCAGCTCAACCCAGCCGGGACGCCTCTGAGATGAAAGGATGGGGGAAGGCAGCTTTTGTAGGACACTGCCTCCCCCAAGGCGCTAGATGGCAGCTCCTCTGGAGTATAGCTGTGCCCTAGATTCCCACAGGGCATCCTGGGACTTGGAGTTCGCTATCTCAACCCTGTTGGGTGCTGTGGGTGCCGCCAGGGGCTGCTATGAAAGGACCTGGGGAATCAGTCTTCCCTTATAGCCTGGAAGTACTAGGAAGTCACAAGGATGGAAGCTCCGAAGTACTTCCAGGCTGATTAAAGGACTGGGATTCTCCATTGGACCCAGAAGTGCTGGCAGGTCACATGGATGGAAGGGCAGAAGCACTTCCAGGTCAAGGACTATATAAAGGATATAAAGGTTGGGAACCCAGCAAGCGAGCCACAGTCAGGAGGAGGTGGACAATGCTTACTGGGAGGTGTGGAGGAACAATTTGAGATTATTGTGCTTAATATTTGTTTGTTTATTGGTGGCTGTGGTGCTTACAGGCACTATTCAAAGAAGAAGAAACATTAAAATACTTCTGCGTGCTGTTAACCTGTGTCCTGTATGTCTGTTGGGTTTAAAGGGGCAACAGCGACCTCTAGCGTCCACAATGTCTAAAATCGATCTATCTGCTACCTACGTTACAACCTAAAGAAGAAGATCTCCTTTGATTTCTCTAATGTGAAATCGTCTTTATGTTGTTGAAATCCAAAGGTTACTGCTTTGCACCTCAGGAGAGGTGCAACAAAGCAAATTCCTGGACTGAAATAGTCACATTTATAAAGTAATTAATTTTATATGGAGAGAATACAGTGACATTTTTACTTGTATGGGTTAATCAACATTCAACATGTCGTCACTTTCTGCCATTATGATTAATCAGTACAGCTACCTTGCCCAAAACTTGTATCTTCCTTACTTGAAAAATCTCAGAAATAAAAAGTGTTGCCTACATAATGGTGAAATGCTGACTGATTTGTAAGATGCTTTGTGATAATTCTCTATAGAAAAGCTGTCTCAAATATAATGGTTTAACAGTAGTCTTATTCTTGACCTATTCATCTATCATCCATTTCTGAACTCAGTTATTTGAAATTGACAAATTCAGTCAAAGCCTGAGGTACTCAAGCTCATAGCAGACTTTCATAGCCTCTTCAGCGGTTCCACAAAGATTCTGCTTTAATATTTAAAAGAAGATGGAAGACAGAGAAATGTAAGTAGAGTTTTAATCTTTAACAGTGTATATTCTCTCTAGAATGATCAATGCAAGCATATTCTTTCACTGCTTTTGTTACAACTTAACTGCAAAGTGAAAAGAAAAGATTGTTAGAATTGAACATTCTAGTATTTCTAACAAAAATCTTCTACTGAAAACTGAAAAAAATCAAATAAAGAAAAGAACAATCAATCAAAACACACCAAAGGCTAATTAAAGGAAGGAGAAAATTACTTAACTGTCTAAAACAAAAAGAGATGCTAAGGGATTTTTTAAAAATACAAAAAGAAGAAAACTCAACACAAAGCTTCTACTAAATGATAATTACTGTAGGGAAAAAACAAGCCCAAGCTAAAAAGGGAAGCCTCAAAAAAACACCTCTCAAAATGGGCAACCACAAAACAAAAGGCTAAATTCCAACAAAATAATAATAATAATAAATCTTGCTCTTTGTTAATCACAAGAAAATCTCCAAAGACCGAGGAGCAGCATTAAGACTGAGACCAAGGAAGCATTTTATGTGGTGGCCTCTGGAGAATGGCCTAGTAATGGCAAATCTGTCTTATTTGGTGGCCCCGCCCTCTAGGCTCTACATAACAAAACACAAATAGAAAGCAATTAAACAATTAACCTAGTAAAACACAGGGGGAAAGCAATATAAAAAATAATTAACTAAAAGAAAGAAAACTATAGAATAAATAATAAATACAGAAGAAGAAATAAACTCTACAGAAAACAGAAAAAGGTAACAAAAACAAAGAAATAATACAGAAAATAAAACAAGACAAAAGCAAAAGAGGAAATGCCAAATTAGTCCTGACGCTAAGCGTGCCCTTCCGTGCAAATAAGAATTTATATGCTCTCTGCGTATGTAATAATAAATTTGAACGTGTCTTTTAAAGGGATGCTGTGAGAATCAGAAACTTCAAGCCTCAAAATAAACTTCTTATATACCCAGCTCATTGGTTTATTTCCATTGGCAAACATCCCTGAATTCATATGATTAAAAATATGAAAATAACAGAGATATTATTAGTTTAATTCTATAAAATCATGCCTTATTTTTCTTGGTTTTAAATATGTATATGATATACACACTCAGCACTACTTGCAACTAGAAACAATGTCTTAACTTCTAAAACAGTGACTTAACTTTCGATGGGCTTAACAGTCTGTTGCACAAAATATTTATTAAATAAAAGTGAATCTTGAACCACCATTATATATGAACTCCAAACATGGGCATCCTTTATTTACTCCAAAAAGTGGAGCTCCCCCACGTGTCTTGTTCAATGCATTATGGCAGAGTGAAGAAATCTAACGGTAAACTTCCTGTAATTAGTTAGGTTCATTTATATATAATAACAATGAAGCATTTCAAACACACCAATCAGCATACAGAAAAATGGTATAATCCAGAAATACATATCTTCCATTAAGCATTATGTAAAGACCCAAACTAGTTAAACATACTGTATATAAGAGATATGGGTGGATACTTGGTTAAAAGAATTCCTATATGTAAACTGTTATCGGGGAAGAAATAATAAAGTTATAACGTTATATATGATTCCAGGAATCCATTTTGACAGCTTGTATAAATATTACCAATTATTTTGGTTTTAAATTATCGTTTTCTTCACCAGCTGTTTCTGAATGTCATGTTTTCATCTCTGTGATCACTGTGCTCATGATACTTACATGCACAAAGGTGTTGTGAGGCCTGAATGCACTAGAGTGTGATTGTCAAGTGAACCTTTGTTGCCATATTTGTGATTTTTCCTCTCAGTTTTGCTTTCTTTACTAGATAGGCAAATTGTGCTAAATTTGGTCGTGTACCTGTGTGGTCCTTCTGAAAGGTAGCAGAGAAGAAGACAAAAGCAAAAGGTGAATCTGATACAGCTGGGTGTCTGTTGTTTCTGGAACCACATCAACATACTTCAAGGATTGACATTCACTTCAAAAGCAGCAAAGTTGTGCAAACGGTGTACTTTAAGATCTGGTAGAAATATTGTCTGAGTCATTGTTTGAGCTTTAACAAAAACATCATATAGTTTACCATAACTAAAACAAAACACCGGGTTTGTTTGGTCTTATCAAATGAAAATCTAAAAGCAACTGTTTTTCTAAATAATTACTTTTTGATTAGATATAAGTCTTCTTTCACATAGTCTTCACTTCAAGATGTCTTAAACTTCAAATGGTTGCTTAGGGCAGATGGCCATCTTATCTGTTGTTGCTGCCATGATATCATGGGTCAAACACCTTGCACCCACTCAGTTTCATCACAATCAGACTACAAAAATCACAGAACTCATAAAAAAGGATAAAATTTGTAAAATATAGAAACAAAAGTGGATATAAAACAATTTAATAGCGCATGGCTGAAAATGACACTTTTTAAATGCTGTGTTTATTACGTGAGATAGTCTGAAATACAATTTCTCCTAAGAGAACTCTCAAAATACATTTTAAGATATCTGGAAATGCATTTTAGATATCTCAAACTGAATTCCAGATATCTGAAAATGCATCTGTTTCAAGGTATCTGAAATGCATTTTGAGATATCTCAAACATATTTAAAGATATCTTGAAATGATACTCTGTACATTTTGAGATATCAGAAATGCATTTCAAGATATCTTAAAATAAATCAGCAGGCATTTTAAAATATCTAAAATACATTTTCAGACATCTTAAAATAACTTCCTGTGCATTTTGAGATATCTCAAATACATTTTAAGATAAAATGCACAGGAACGTATTGTAAAATGTCTTAAAATGTATTTGAGATATCTCGAAGTGCAAAGGAAGTTATTTTAAGATATCTGAAAATATATTTGAGATATCTTAAAATGCAAAGGAAGTTATTTTGTGATAACTGAAAATGCATTTCAAATATCTCAAAATGAATTTGAGATATCTTAAAATGAGCATGAGGTTAAAAAGCATTTAAGATATTTTGAAATTCACTCTTGTTTGAGATATATAAAATACATTTTTAGATATCTCAAATTCATTTCATGATATCTGAAAATGCTCCACTTGAGATATCTTACAATGTATTTCAAAATATCTCAAATTGTATTTCAAGATATCTCAAATACATTTTGGGATATCTTTAAAAAGACATGAAATTATTTCAAGATTTCTCAATAGCATTTTCGGATATCTACAATACAATTTAAGATGTCTGAAAAATATTTCCAGATATCTCAAAACAGCTGCCTGTACATTTTCAGAAATCTGAAATATATTTCAAGATATTTTAAAATATCTCAAAGCGAGTTTCAGATATCTTCATAAGTAAATTACCTTTTAAGATATCTGAAATTCATTCTGACATATCTCTAAATGTTAATTTGGTTTGCCATAGTCTTCATGTACTGTACAGCTACATTCTGATACAACACTAAGAAAATTTTGCTAGCTAATTTCAGTTATATAGTTTGTACACTAAGCGCAACAGTGCTTTGTTCTCTGTTTCAGAATATTAAAAAGTGTGTAATAATTCCACACCTTCAGTTGCAATGCTAAAAGAAGGGTTTGCAGTTTATACTGCATTAATTTCACAATTGATGCAACTGTATATTTCAAAATTCTATCCTGACTCAGAAATGGTTATGTGTGATGTAACTGCTGTTATTAATAGGATTTTTATTTTTTAAAGGGTCAATAAAAGCATACATTACAAAAGACAGCCACTCATTTATGTTTCCTACTCCCCACTTCATATTTCTTAGACACTGGGGAATGAATTACTTGCTTTCTTAAAGGACTAAAAGTTACTGAATTATTCAGTAAAAGCCTATCCTGAAAGCAGTGGTATCCACAACTGCTGGTTGCTAGTTCCTTTCACCTAAAGAACTGCAACCCCTAGGGACAAAAGTTCTGAATAATTTAACAGCATGGATTTATATTTCTTTCCTCATTTTCTAGGCAACCGAAACCATAGGAGAATTGTCTTTTAACTTGATATAAGATCTTCACATTCACAATCTAAACATTTCTGCAAACTTACCTTTTATTGTAAATACACCATGGTTTGTCACTACAAATGCTGGCTGTATACCAGTGGGAAATAACATTTGAAAAATGTTGTGGCTACAAGAAATAAGTTTTTTATAGTTTTAAGTTATTTTACAAAATGCCTTTTATATAGACAGATAAATGAAATTCATTAAATTGCATGAGACAAGATGACACACACATTACATTTTCATTAATCCAGTTCACCGTGGGGAGGAAACAGGGCTCATCCTGGTATTGGGCAAAAGGTAGGAAACAGCTGTCAACGAGGCACTAGTCTCACTCATGAAACCAGAATCATCAATTAATCACACATTGCGATAAAAGTCAGTGTACCTTGACAAAAAGCCATTATACACATTGGGAAACATAGCACAAACAATAATTGGGCCTGAAATTTAAACCCAGGATTTTATGCTGCCTATGAGTCAATGCTGCATGTGTAAAAGCCAATTAGGATATTACATATTTAACTTCATCAGAATGATGTGATTAAATATAAAAAGAGTGAGCAGTGTTATAGCCCTAAAACGGTTCATGTAAGACTTTAAAATATTTTTGTTTGTATTGTAGAAGCAATATTTTATGTGCTTATGCAGTATACATAAATCAAGATAAATGCAGTTGTTATGTGGAAGCAAGTTCTCATAAAGCATTAGATTATTCATATATATTAGATTATATACATACATTAAGTATATATATATGTATATATTGTCACAAACTCAACTCAGAGTCATAGAAAGGTTTGGGGCAGCCACCTGTATAATTGGTTTCCTGGCTGCAAAGTCGTAAAGTAGATACAGCACTGATATGCACAAAACCGAGTCCAAAACAGAACTGAGGGAATAGGGAAAAGGTGGTGTGGAGGCTTTTAAAGGGGAAGACAGGAAGTGAGATCAAAGGGGCCGGGCTCATGAAGGTCTTCAGCCATAGGTTCGAGCCCAGACGTGACATCACAGGGGCCGGAGCCGGCAAGGATTCCTTCCATAGGCTTGGTCCCGGAAGTGACGTCAAGAGGACCAGGTGGAATCTCCCGTGACTGGTCTGCAGGAAAGGGAGAAAAAGAGCCAGTGTACTCTGCTACATCCCGGTATGACTCAGAACTGCCCTTACTCAAGCCCTTTAGCTGCCTCCCATGCGCACGTGTGTGACAAGGCCCCCCCTCAGCCCAGACCCGTCAGGTCGGGCATTCCTGACCAAAAGATCATGAACCCGAGAAAGAGCATCGGCATTGGCATGAAGAGTGAACGAGCAAAAACTTATACGGTTGGAGGTGAAGAAACCACCTGGTGACCCGCGGATTTGACTCCTTGTGCAAGGCCATCCACTGTAAAGGTGCATGGTCCGTGACAAAGGTGAATTCCTGGCCCAATAGGTAGTACCTCAGCTGAGTAATCACCCATTTAATCGCCAAAGCCTCTCTCTCCACCGCCACATACCTGGTCTCCTGGTCCAACAGTTTCCAGCTCAGGAACATGATGGGGCGTTCACACCATTGACACTTTGGCTCAGCACGGCCCCCAGACCTGTGTCCAAAGCATCTGTCTGGAGAATGAAAGGTAAAGAAAAGTTAGGCGCTTTCAAAATAGGTGAGGATGTAAGGACCTGCTTCAAGTCACTAAATGCAGCGCCTGTCTTTTCAGTCAATACCACAATGTTTGGGGCCGTCTTCTTTGTCAAATCAGTCAAGGGTGCTGCTATCTCCGAGAACCGGGGCACAAACTGGCGGTAGTATCCCGCTAAGCCAAGATAGGCTTGGACCTGCTGCTTGTTTCGTGGACGGGGCCATTTCAAAATGGCATCTACTTTGGAGCACTGTGGCTTCACGGTACCCCGACCCACCAGGTAGCCTAAATACTTGGCTTCACTTAATCCAAAGAAACATTTCTTGGGATTAATCCGAAGCCCGGCCTCACCAAGTGTCCGCAATACCGCTTTTACCGCCTGTAGGTGTTCCATCCATGTGCTGGAATAGATGACCACATCATCCAGGTAGACAGCACTGTATGAGTTATGAGGCCTGAGCACTTTGTCCACCAGACGCTGGAAGGTGGCTGGAGCCCCATGTAACCCAAATGGAAGGACACGATACTGCCAGTGTCCGCTAGGGGTGCTAAACGCGGTCTTAACCTTTTCGGAGTCCGTTAAAGGAACCTGCCAGTACCCCTTTGCCATGTCCAGTGTGGTCAAATATTAAGCCTGTCCAAGCCTCTCGAGGAGGTCGGCCACTCATGGCATTGGATAAGTGTTAAACTGGGAGACTTGATTAAGTCGACGGAAGTCATTGCAAAACCTCCAACTCCAGTCAGGATTAGCGACCAATACAATGGGACTGGAACAGGGACTATGACTTTCCTTGATTACACCTAGATCCAGCATGTGCTTGATCTCAAGCTCCACTTCAGCTCTTTTTGCCTTGGGAAGACGATACGGACGTTCTCGGACTATAACCCCAGGCTCTGTCACAATGTCGTGCTCACACAGAGAAGTTCTTCTGGGGTTTTCACTCACTACCTCCAGGACAGACAGGTTAACTGTTTCCAGCTCCCGTCGTTGTCTTGGACTTAAATCCGCACCGAAGTTAAGGCTAGCCGTGTGAGCAAAGAGTGAGTGGGGCTGACCGGAGGAGGGATCGGGATCCCTGTCCTTCCACGGTTTCAGCAGATGTACATGATAAACCCGCTCCCTCAGCCGATGATTGGGTTGACTCACCAAATAGTCGACGAGTCCTTTCCTCTCCTTAACTTCGTAGGGACCTTGCCAATGGGCAAACAACTTAGAGTGGGGGGTAGGTACTAGGACCATGACCCAATCTCCCGGGTGGAACTCCCAGAGAGCTGTGCCACGGTCATAATATCGGACCTGTGCTGCTTGTGCCTCTTCCATGTGACTTTTAAGGAGGAGCCGAATCTTTGCAAATCTATCGCGTAATTGCGCGATTTATTCCAATATGTTTGTAGAGGGAAGAGCCTCTTCTTCCCATCCTTCTTTTAGGATATCTAAAATGCCCATACAATAATTCAAAAGGGGAGAACCCCGTGGAGGCTTGTGGGACTTCCTGGTAGGCAAAAAGGACGAGGGGGAGGAGCTGATTCCAGTTCCTTCCATCCTTGTTGACGACCTTACAAAGCATTTGTTTGAGAGTCTGATTGAACCTCTCTACCAAACTGTCAGTTCGAGGATGATCTACCGCGGTCTTTAGATGCTTTATTTTAAGTAATTTGGCAGTCTCCTTGAACGTCTCCGAGGTAAAGGATGTCCCTTGGTCCGTCAGGACTTCTTTAGGAATGCCGACATGCGCAGAGACCCCTAGTAATTCCCGTGCGATGGCTTTAGAAGTAGCTGAGCACAACGGAACAGCTTTGGGGTAATTAGTAGCATAATCCACGAGGACTAAAATATACTTGTGTTCTCGGGCTGAGGGCTCTAGTGGTCCGACTAAATCGACTCTAATACTGTGGAAGGGAACATCAATCAGGGGAATAGGAATGAGAGGAGCACGGCCCTTCCTAGGAATTTGTCACAATTGACACTCTGGGCAAGAAGTGCAAAAGTGACAAACCTCCTCATTGATTCCCAGCCAATAGAAGCGGAGCTTGATCCGCTCAAGGGTTTTCTCTGTGCCCAAATGGCCACCTAGGAAGTGGGCGTGTGCTAACTCACAGACTTGCTGCCGGAAGGTCCGCGGGATTAACAGTAGCCTTTTCTTCTGCCCATCATGCTCAGCTACGCGATACAGAAGGTCATTTTCTAACACAAAGTGAGGACCCTGTGGCATCGACTGGTTAGTGTGCTGGCCTTTGGCTAGGACCACTGCATTTTTGGCAAACTTTAGGGAATCGTCATTCCACTGCTCCCTATATATATATATATATATGTGTGTGTGTGTGTGTGTGTATATACATTAGAAAAAGACAGGGAGTGCCACTGAGCCCCAAACCCCAGACAAACCACACTAAACAGTTCTAGGTACAAAATAAGGTTTTATTTTCACAAATTATGCAGCAATTAAAGTAAATTAAGCCTTGCACTTAGAAGCAAGCAATTTACACACGTCTCAACTTCTGTTGAACACTTAAAAACAGTGTGTCTACACCCTTTGAAGTACTACTTGGACAATATTCCAGAGAGAAATGTTAGGAGCTCGCATTGCCGCACCCACCACATGACAAACCAATTCAGGATCCCAGATTAGGACCTGAGTGCACCCATGCAACGGGTGACACCTCAGCACCACACTAGTTCAGATGGAATGAAACCAATGTGAGGTTTTTTTTAATGGTCCGTAGAGTGCCAATTCTGCCACCAACCTCCAGGTTTTTCCCTGCAGGTTGGAGGGCCTACATGCAGGGCTGGATGCAGATTACTGTCATAACCAGGTTGGAGCAATTGCAGGTTTAGGGCCTTGCTCAAGGGCCCAACAAAGTAGTGTCACTTTTGGTGTTTACGGGATTCAAACTGGCAACCTTCCGATTGCCAATGCAAATCCATGGCCTCAGAGCCACCCCTCTGCCCAATATTCCAGGGATCATGGCAAAAAAATGGCAATTAACAAATGAAATGAGAGGGAATGTTGTGCTGTGAGGTGCCTATTTGGGTTGTGCAGGATACCATACTCATTGACATTTTGATTTTATTTGCAAGTTCTCTAAATGAAAGGCCTATACAGTACTTCTAAGGGTAATAATGCTCTGTCTCATTTCATTTTTTAATTGCAGTTTTCTTGCATTATCAGGAACAAACCAAAAATACAAAACAATACAAAAAATGTACAGTAAACAATAATTGAAGCAAACATAATTTTGTTATGTCAATCCATTAAGAAGTAAAACTGCAAAACCACTTTACGAGAATGTTTTTGTTTTAATGTTTGCATGAAATACAGATTTTATTAATAAACCTCTGAGCTGCATGGACCTTTGACTGGCAGGTCATGCATGATTAAAATAAATCATATAAAAGCATAATATGTATACAAAGGTTTTACACCATACATTTCACCTTTATGCATTAGAATGGATGCCTCTTAAAAGAGATTTTGTATGAGCACTTAATTTCAGTAATCCTCGACATACTGCTTAAACTCTGACTGTTTGTATTCAGATCACACAATAATAATCGCCCCTCTGGATTCTAATGCACACTCCTTCCTTTACAGGAGTATGTAGGTCACAGAATCCAATTGGGCCATGGGCTAAGTTTGACAAACTATTCAAAAACATCTCTGGCCTTCTTATCAACAACAGGCAACAATAAATAATTATTATTAAGTAGTAAAACCAATTTATCAATATCACTCTACCTTTTACTGTATTATTGAAGCTTAAACTACATGAGCCGATTATTTCCAAATGCCTAAGCCACTCAAGTATTAAATCAGAAGCACCTTGCCTCTTGTGCATACATACTTTAAGGGGATGAGTTTGTAATCAATTGTTAAATGTAAAGAGAGCATGTAATTTTTGATGGCTTATACTAATCCAAAATAAATGAAAACAGTTCAATGATTAAAAAATGGAAATAATTATGCAAAAAGAAACAGTAACCCAGTGGTGTAGTGCTGCCTCAGTGATCTAATACCCTAAATTTAAATCCCATGCCCAGTTGCTGTCTGTTACAATTTAGAAAGAAAGATGGCACCCCAATCAATTCTAAAGTGAAACTCATTTGCTGCAGAAAACACAGTGCAAATTATTACCATAAGTAGAGGGTACAGAACTATACAAAGAATATAATAATAATTATTATTATATAATATTATAAATATATATTGTTCTTATGCCAGTGTGAATAATTATAACAGGCTAGGGTCAGATGAAGAATTATACAGTCACATGGCTACTGCCAATAAAGACCCCCAGCAATGCTTTTTAGCACGGCATGGAAGAATTAACCATTGCCAAAGGCTGCTCCAAATCAACAACTTGTTATAGGGATGGAGAGTACTAGCCATGATGGTTTTCATCCTCTTTTTAGTCAGCATATGTAGTGAATCTACGGTTGATAATACAATACAGTTAACCTTCCCAACTACTCAATTTGTTTAGCATTCTTTGAGTTGGTGTTACTCCCCAACAGACAATGCAACAGAACAGTAAACTTGCCAATACGGTCTGGTAGAAAATATTCAGTAGCTTGTCACACACATTGAATAATCTGCTACTCTTCAGAGGGAAGAACCTTCTCTGTTCCTTTTTGTAAAGAGGTTTGTGTTCTAGCCTACTATTCACATGACCAGACGCATACCCCCATGTATTTATATGGCTGCACCACCTTCACCACCAATTCCATTATGGTGGCAGATCTCAGGGGCTCCCGATATAAACTTCTCTGTCTTGACAATATTCAAATCCACGTGGTTCTCCTTGCACCACCAGACAAAGTCCTCCACCACCTCTCTATTCTCCTCCTCATCTCCATTGTTCATTCAATGTACTTCTTTTTAATAATATTAATTTATAAATAAGCTGATTTCTGTCTGTCTGGTAGTTACATTCTGTTGGGTGTATCAAGTGGTAGTGTACTTTGTAGTACACATAATAATAAAAAGCTTTGTATTTTTCATTCCAATAGATGGTGCAACACAAATATTAACCCTGCTGTTAACAACTGTGATGCATCATTTATTGAAATGTATGTTAAAACGCAATGCATTATCATTCCAATAGATGCAACATCATAAACATTAATACTGCTTTTAATGTGCTATTATATTAGCAAATGCCATATACTTACGGCAAAAGACAATCGTAGAAATTATAACTTAATAATAATAAATGCAATAAACGGAAAAAACTGCTATATCTATCTGATATATAAACGTCTACGCATGGAAGTGTGTGTGTGTCTGTCCGGCCTGGAAGTGAGAGTTGGAGTCGGGATAAAGGCTCTACCTCCGAGGAAACAGAAACTCACTCAGGCACTAATACAGAAGCGAGGCTAGCACATCGACAAAACGGTATCCCTTTTACTTTTCCTCCCGCCGCTAATATACAAGCAAGGTGAGCATGCCGGCAAAAGGAAACCTCCTAGGAAAGAAACATTTGCTTAGCTGCTAATACATAAGCGAGAGAGAGATGCCCAGAGTAGTTCCTTTCAATTACCTGATATCTATACATTTCAATTTTTTTTCTGACGATTTCAATAGTTTGTAAGAACCCGGGCTTTTTACAGCACAAGCTTATACAGCTAGTATAATATAATAATTTTCTCTCCATCCAGTAGTTTCAGCCAGTTGAGCATTTTCAATGTAGATGTCTGCAGTATGCCATTTATTGGTATGTATTGTGTAATGCATGTATTAATAAAATGGATTGAACTTTTCTTTCTTATACGATGCTTGGGAATATTCGGGTGAGATTCAAATTTGTGAAATCTACTGTGTCATTTGAAAGCTGTACATATATATAAAGATTGGTAGAGGCTGTTTGGGATAGTGTGAAGACAGTTGAGGATATGTGGAGCAGGTTTAAAAGTGTTTTTCACATAATGCAGGACACATTTATCTAAAATTTACAAGCAGTAAGAAATTAAAGAGAACAAAGAATAAACACAGCTGTATAAGGTGTTTAAGTCTAAAAACTCCGGTGCTTACTGTAGGGTATATCACAACTTGAGAGCAACAGTTAAAAAGGATATTTGGAAAGCTAAAAGGCAGTTGTAAATACTGCAGGAAATACAAAACAGATTCATTGAATATTTTAGTAGTAAAAGAATAGTCAAGGAGGAGGTGAGAAGTATTAGGATGGTAAAGGCAAACTAGAATATACAGATGGTGAAACAGCAAATGCTTTGAAGTTTACACATGCAGGGAAGTTGATAACCTCTCAAACACTTGGACTGATGGCTTCAGGCTCTCTTCTCACCTGATCAGCTAAGACAGACAATCTGGGAAAGGGAATAGACATACAGGGGTCAGAAAAAGTATCCATGTAGGAAGGCAAGAGCACGTAGGCAGTCTGAAGGGCACTCAATCAACTATCACCAGCACACAATGTTCCCTGTGTCTGTGTGGTTTTTCTCTGGACATTCCAGCTTTCCTTCTGTACCCCAAAGACGTTGATACTAGGTGTGTCCGGCAGGGAGCTTTATGTCCATGAATGGATCAGGTTCAAAGCTGGAAAATGTACTGTGAAAAAGTTGTTCTGCTTATTGTGCTGCTTCAAAACAAAGAAAGCTGCAAAATAACCACAACAACAGCACAAATTAATTTTATAATTAGCTTGTATTAAAGAATCGTTTAGAAAACAAATTATCAGTTGAGCTCTGCTAGGAGACCCTTGATAAACGTGAACTGATGTTAAATGAGCACAACACTTAGCTGAGATGCTCTTAGTGCTCTGGCTGTTATCTACTCCAGATGATGTGTAAGCATGCAGATGTTTGAAAGGTGGAAGATTATGAAGGCCCATACTTCAGAAGTACCAGGGTTGAAAAGGTCAGGAATTGTGGTGCTCCTGTGTGTCTGGAGTTCAGCTGCTGTGTGGTCTTGTGGAAAGTACTCAGTAAATAAAAGAGAGTCCTGAGCCATCATTATAAACAAACTTCAAACACAGACGTCCTTTTTTTTTACACTGTGGAGTTCCATGTGCTCTTGTTGATGCAACATGGCAGACTGAATAAATGAACAGAGTAGTTGTCTTTTCATTTACATACCAAATTTAAATATATTTTAATTTACACCAGTTAGCATACACATAAATAGTATATGTCTTAAACATTCCTCACACTACTAAGTATGATTATATTTTAACATGTTTAATTTAAAAGAAATGCATATCACACATGCACACACTGAAAGAAGCCATGGCAAAATCAATGCATGTCTTTTTCACTAAAATGTCCTACGACTGGTGTCCAATTCAAGGTTGGTTCCATTCTTGCACCCATTGCTGCCAAGATAGGCTTCCAGACCCCATGTCTCTGAAATGAATTCAATGGGTTTGAAAATGTAATTTTTTGTTAATTTTCCAATTGTTACCTTTCCAATTCCTTTTTACACTTGAATGTAATTTTTGATGCAACATAGCAGACTGGAGAAATGAACAGAGTAGTTGTCCTTTCATTTACATAGCAAATTTAAATATATTTTAATTTACATCAGTAAGCATACACATAAATAGTATATTTCTTAAACATTCCTCACACCACTAAGTATTATGTGAAGTCTCAAAATAGTCCAAACACATTAAAAGTCCTAAATAAATACCTGGTTAAAAGAAGGAAGACTTCTTATACTGTATGTGAACAGTTTTTAAAAAACAAAATATAAAGTTAAATGTTATGTGTGATCTCATTTTCTTATTTAAATGTGAGGGTAGAAAATGAAGCCCTAATTTAATGGGTAGGCAATTTCAAGCACCTTTTTCTTTCCCCCCAGCAGGTCTCAATTGCCAATGTGTGGTAATATGTTTTGAAACTTTTAAGATCATACTGTTTTGGTACAATAAATCAAGGAGTGTTTAACTTGGAGCTTTGCCCCCACTATGCTAGAAAATCTCTGTTAACAAAGGACTTAATCAGTGTTTCTCCTAGAAAAGCAAGAAATATTTTCTTATAGCACAGTAAGAAGCAAAGAAAGCAAGAATCTACTATAACAAAATGTTAAGGTCTAGGTGTCCAGTTTCTCAGAGTAATCTGATTGTTCAGTTTGGCTTTGGTGATATGAAGAAAGAACAGATAAAAGGGTTGCAGGAAAAAGGTAGCTCTGCAAAGCAGAGTGCAGGCTGTCGGTCATCTTGGCTAACTCTCGGTAGTCAACGATGGTCACGTTGGCCAGGGCAGTGCGCACTTGTTGCAGCATCTGTTGCAGAAACAGTATTCTAAATATAAAACAGTGCTTATGGCTGCCTAGCAAAGTTAAAATGTGGTCTATCAACTCGGAGTGTTTTGCGTGTCCAAGGCCCAGCAATGATAGTAGTCGCTGCGCCCACTCTGACTCCAGAGGCCATATATCTCTTGGCAGATTTTCAAACAGACTCACCACCCTAGACGCTGTGGAGGGCTGAGATCTGCAACGACTTAGTAGTACCTCGTGTCATCTGCCGTAATGTCCCACAACACAAACTGTGCCTCGTCTTGGGTGAACCATGCTGCGGCTTGCTGTTCCCAAATCCTCAGTATCTTTAACACCACCACATTGGCAGACATGTCTCACATAACTCTAGAATCGTCCAAGAGCATCGGGGTCATACTGAAATATGACAGCTCTTATAGAATAGTTCAGTAGCTTGTACGGTACCCAGACTTCAAACCTGTCTTTGGGATGAGGTGGAAAGGGCTACCCCAATCTGCAGGAACTATGCAATATAATCATTTCTGCATTATATAACATTCCTGAAGAATGCATCCAGTACCCGGCAAAGTCCATGTCCATACAAATTCAAGTTGTTCTGTAGGTCAATGGAGCTGTAATATACTACTAGACAGGTATACCTGTATAATTAACAAATTAATCCAAACATACATTATTTTTCTATTATATTGTAAGTTCTATAAAAATGTAATGCCATACTTTGTATTCAAGATTTGTAAAAATGAAACAAAAAGAGAAACAAAATGTTCTTCCAAATGTAGAAAACATAAAAAGCACATTGAATTCCTTTTTATTAAAACATTTATTGCTAAAGTGTTTTTATCAAAAAAAAGGCACTGCTTAGATTGGCATGTTATGCACTTGCTTTTGAGATTCCACAACAAGTAATTAAAAAAATAAAATTGAACAAATTTGTACATTCACTTTATTTGTAGAAATAAGAAGCACCTTCACATTATCATATAACAGTTTCCAATCTTTCCTTGTACTGACTGCCTGTTAAATACAGTATTATAAATATCTTGTGTAAGATTATTTTGCTTGTATACTGTATAAAGCTCTTTTTGACAATACTCCAATTTGTATTTATGGCATATTACAAAGAGATACACCATGTCACAATCTGCATTCATCCAATGCAGAATTAATAAAAGCAAATGTAAATAATAGATACAACAACATGTAAGGTTTGGGGCACCACCAGGTAACCTTGTATAATTAAAGGCAAAAAAATCAAGGAAAGATGCAATAAATGTGAAGGAGTCTTTTCAGATGGGGCTCCCCTAAGATGGCCAAACTGCTGCTGCTGCTTATATGGCTCCCAGACAGGAAGGGGTGTGTCCAGGTAGGCTGATGTCATAGGATGAGCACCTGTTAGTCTCACATTCTGCAGAGAGAGGAAGAGAGAAGACATTAGCAAACAGCGCCAACCCTTGGTCCAAGGTGTAACTATTATCACCCGAACCCTTAAGCTGCCCTCCAAGCACATGTATATGACACAAGTCACTGGGTGATCAAGCTTTTACTACTGCAACACCAAGGTTAGGGAACTCCCTACCTCTTTATGTTTGACAGTCTTCTACAATTACTGCTTTTCAAGCTAATTTAAAGCCATATCTTTTTAATCAAGTGTAATGTGCTAATTGTTTGTTTTTAGTTTTGACTCTTCTATTTATCTGTTTTATTGTTCTGTTTTTAACTTATTTATGTACAATTTGGTTGAGTATCATGAAAAACACTGTATTGTTGTTATTATTATTATTTTTTATTATATGTCACAAATGACTTATATACAACACATACTCCCCAAACTGAGATGTGCATCTGCAACTTTGCAGCAACTATCTGTTTTACACATGTGTGCAGGTATGCATACATCATGCATGCTAAAGTTTCTGCATCTTCAGTTTGTGCCCCACATAGACCCACGGTTTCTGGCTTTAAACTTTTTTTTTTGGACAAGTGCACCACAAGCAGAAATTCTGGTCACAAGTGAAGATTGTCACAACAAGCACACCAAGGAGCCACAAAAAGGTTTAGGGTAGCCGCCCCATATATTGTAGGTTGTTGACACAAAAAAAAGTAGTGGTATATTGGAGTTCAAAACAGATCTGATTCACAGGTAGAAAATGGTGGTTTTTAAGGGTAGGCAGAGGAAGTGACGTCATCAGGAGCCAGAAACGGAAGTGATGTTTTTGGGCCTGGAACTGGAAGTGACATCATCGGGGCCAGGCCAAGAATGGTCTGCAGGAGAACAAGAGAAAGAGCTAATGCACTCCATATAAACAATAAATAAATAATCCAACATATAAGTAATTGGACAAAATTGTGAACTTTCATTGGTCAGCAATGCTTCAGACATGTCACTTTTTAAACTACTAATTGAACTAATTAAAATACTATGAAATATAACTTTATATTAGCTTTCTTGTACTGCTGTTAGGCCTAGACTCTTAGTAGATTTTGGATTGAATAAAAAAGACAGCTGTTGAAATTGCTGAAGTATTTTTAGTGTATTGCTCCTGTTTGCAATTTACAAATCTACTGATACTGTAATTGTATATAATCCAATCTTGTGTAGCAGAACAATTTAGCTGGGACTCAGGAGAGGTAATTAGTGTGCTAAAGTGGGCTAGAAAAGCAAAAATTTAGAGAGGACACTGGGGGAATACTCTTCTTTCAGTTTTAAAGCCAGAGTGAGAAAGAGAATCTGAAAATTAAACTTGATAGCAGGCTAATGACAAAAAATGAGTTCAAAAGGCAAGAAACAAAAGCAGGTCTCTTCATTTGTGCTATACTAAGAATGACTGGCTTGCTGCCGCTCATGATGTGACAACACATGCTGTATGTACAGACCTGTCTGGCTGGTGTTGCAGACCTTGTAAATTTTGACAGAGCCAAACTTCAAAGAACACCAAAAGACACCAAACATCAAAGAAGGTTCATAACTTGGTGGTCTGATCTCAGTTGCGAGGTGTCAAAGGGTGGTGGTAGGGAATCACAAGAGACTTGCTATAACGAACATGCAACTAAGTAGCTGAACCTATTGTGAAACTGATAGTAAAACAGGATTTTTTTTTTTATTTCAGTTGCTTCATCATTAATGAGACTGATTCGGTTTTGGGGTATCACTTTTTTCATAGGAGAGTTGTGAGAAATTTTAAATCAAAAGAGGTCTCATTCCTAACATGGTTAAGAAACAGTGATTGAAAGGCATATACCAGACTGAGCATAATGGCAGGGTCAGAGTGAAAGATAATATTGATCATAGTGCACAACCTCAAGTGGCAAAACAGAATGAAATAGTGAGAAAGGACTGGGAATTCCCAGGTGTCTAACAGATGCAACATCACTGTTTTGCTGCCAGGAGTTAGCTTCCAGGTGACATACGAGAGGAGAAAATGGTGATGCGTTAGCAGAGTCTGCTGATATTCTGGAAGCTCACTCTGCCATTATGTGCATTTTCTAGAATTCAGACCTATAACAATTCATGCAACATGAATTTAAATTTAATACCGCAGTTGCAGTTCAACAGAAACTTTTTTTCGTTGTATAGAATCATAAAATGATGGTGTTCCATAGCATTCTGTTCATTAAAGTGCTTATGCATAGCATTTATAGGGTTATGGAGTCATTATTGTGGCATGTGTGCAAAGTATAGTGAAATTCTTATTAGCATGTGCTAATAAATATGCAATGTTGAAACTTTTCAGCACCTTGATTACTAAATATACCTCAAAACGTCTGCCTTCCTCACCTGAAAAATCTCAGGACACTATTTGTAACAATCGCTACCATTAGGACTCAAACGTATGGACATTTGATCAATTTATGTTATTGAGTAACCTTTTTTCTGTTTGAATAGACTAATAAGTTGGCATTCATTTTGTATATTACAAGCAAGCATGATGCATTATGTTCCATCCAATAAAAGAAAATACTTGATGACTCTTTCATCCATTGCAAGAAAAGCTCATTTGATTTCATTCTGACACATTTGACTTTATTCTGTATAATGCTGCCAATAAAGTTGGACTTAGTTGTATACAAGCAAGCTAGTTTGTTACCGGCTTAAATTCTGTACATTGCATCCATGGTTCTTGTGTTCAAAGCAATCAGGCAATCAAGTTAATGTCAGTTCAGATTCTGTGCAAAGAGTATCTTCGGAATCTAGATAACCCAAATTGTATTCCTCAAAAAGAAGTTACTGGGAAAAACTCATCATGATGAACTATAACAAGGTCATACGAAAATTAAAATTAAAATAAGTGTACACAGCGACTGTCCTGTCTTCAAAACATGTCACCTTTTTATTTTAAAGGGAAGTCTTTTCGGTCTCTGTTGTAAAAAACACAATTGCCATATGAACTCTGTGCCCATATCATGACCTGGCAAAAACGAAACAGACTCTAAGAAACCTGTGTAGTACAGCCGTCATCATTTTCTAAAAGTCAGCATTTGTGAACATGAGTCATTATTTTTCATAGCTTGATAGGGTTGTTAACAGTAAAAGCTCGCACGTGCTAAACAACATAAACGCGTCGCCGTGATTAATGTGTATAAATAACTACCTTGCTTGAAAAAGGCTTCCTTCCTTACCCGAAATAACTACCTTCCCTCAAAACATGTCTTCTTTATCTGAACATTCTCAGGATTGATTAGTGTTATCTATATTATGGAATACGATGCTTTCTCTTTTAGTGGCCACCCTTACATTTTCCGCCGTCAGATGCCCTCGAATTGATTACTGTAGTCTCAAATTCAGGTTGGAAGGATGAGAACTCGAGGGTAGAGTTAAACAAAGCCAAGTCATTGAACTACAACTCCCACAAACCGTCTTGCCCAAAACGTTTACCACGTGGAGGCAATGCTGCGTCATATGATCTGCTTCGCCCTACAGTAATCGGAGTCGCGTTCTGTCTCTTGTAACTTGCATTTAAGGAAATAATGTTGCAAATACTTGTTCAATGAAGAGCGGCTAAAATACGTTTATAAGAGAGACATTACTGCTTTTGGAAGGAGGAAACTTTTTTCATTTAATCACATACGGAAAAATCACGCTAGTTTGTTTTGGCCCGTAAAACTCTGTTCCCATGTCAAGAAAATGAATCGATACTACAGAAAATGCCGTAATAGCAACATGCACTGTGTGATCGTTTGCCTGCTCGTTATAGTAGGCCGGGCGCTGTGCCTCACAACACGTCCAAATATTATCTTGATTTTTGCAGATGATTTAGGATATGGAGATTTAGCGTGTTACGGGCACCCAACTTCTGGTACTCCAAATCTGGATAAATTAGCGGCACATGGACTTCGCTTCACCGATTTCTATAGCGCCAGCCCCGTATGCACTCCTTCCAGGTAGGCAACAACTTTAAATACCAATGTTTGCAGCATTAGGTATTCAGTGGACGAAGTTCTGTCCTTTTAACTGTGTGAGGAAAAAATCTGTTGTAAAGTCTGAGGCTAGGAGTTAAGCTTTACGTTGTGTGTGGTGAATGACATGCAAGGAAATGGAAAAGAAGTGTTTCAAGTGAACTGCCATATTTTATCCTGACAGTGTTAGCTAGCGTAAACGTTTAAGGCAAAGTGGACCTTTCACTTGTTTCAAGATCTCACATCCGCCAACCACTTCCTAAAATGTGTAGTTTCAATTCCTGAAATTAAAGGCTTAATGCAGAATAGTTTGGAGTTTGCATGTGTTCACCAGCAGTCACGTGTGGTGTGCAGTAATTGAAATGGGGAAAAGGGGCCTTGACAAGTCAGTTTTGAGAAGTCACTCCGGGGCTTTATAATATTAACAAACTTGGCAAAAATTGTTTGTCTATGACTATGTCAAGTTATAAGAAAACACACTACATCATTCATCATTTGCACATGCAGTTACTTCAGTTTCCTAATATAATGCAACAACTTTTAAGACAAAAGATAAAGGAATAAATACCCTTCTAGTTACACAAAGTGACATAAGGACTTAAACAGCAAGATCTCGTATCACATCACTAGAGCTTAAATGATCTCCGTAAACATTTTCATCTTATGCTGCATGATTTTTAACTTAAAGGCAGAATGAACAGTATGTTATGCAACACCCTCGCTGCATAGCATTTTCTGCTACCACACTTGAAGTGACCATGCTGTATACAGTATAAAGTTAGGTTTGGAGGTGTAGGCTCCGAGTTTCAATGTGTCGATGAACCTACTAAACTGGCCTTTGAGTGCAGGTTTTCACATACTGTATATAAAGCTTGATACAGTACTTTTGTTTCCAAAGAGTTTTTTTGTTATGAGTTTTTCTCTAAAAAGTATACATTTTCTTAGTCTACTTTATTTTTCCAAGAGGTTTTCTTTCATTAAGATGACCAAAATCAAGAGAGAGGCAATTAATATGTTTTGAATTTTGAGAATGAATTACTGTATACACATTCACCTTTGGATCATTGTGCACTTAAATGCTGCATGGATGTCATATGTAAATTCATCTGTCCATCCATTTTCCAATGTGCTTAATCTTCTTTAGGGTCATGAGGCTAGTGCCTAACCTGGCTGGACTGGGCACAATGAAGCCAGGACAGGGTGCCAGTTCATCATATTGTACACTTACAAACGCCCAAACATGTCCAGTGTGGAATGGTCAGTCACCCTAACTAGCAAGTGTTCAGGGACCACTCTGCCACTTTGTCACATCATTATGTCCTATGTTGCTACTAAAATTGATAACAGCTATGAAGCAATGCTATTTAAAAAAACTGCCCAGAAATGACATTTGCACAAATATGCATATTTCTTGCTGTTTAAGGAAGCATAGTAACAAACAACCATTGTAAATCAGCAACTATATTATGCCACAATAGTGAATGACTGGGTTTCTATTCAGAACAGAAAGCCAGCTGTTGTCACTGTGCATTGTGTGGTTTAGTTACTGAAAAAAGAAGTATTAAATAGATGGAGGGATGTCATTTGAAATAAGACTGAAGACATCAGTTTTCCAACATTATTTAACTGACTGAAGAACAAGCAAATGTTTTTTCTTAGCTGTAGTTCACAATTCTATCCACTTGATGGCAACAAATGACAAAAAGTGTATTTTCTTCCTTGAGTTATTTTCACAGTATTTTGGCTCTGAATCCAATCCTTCTAGTATTAAAAGATCTTACTGTCGCCTCACACTACCACATTTCCTTTTCATTTTTTTTTATTCAGAAACCACCTTCATCATTACAAACTGTGCAGTAATTACAGCTATGCTTAAAGTTTTGTCTTTTTAAAATATATAATAGACATATGCAATAATTTTCATGTTCATTTGGGATGTAATTGACAGCTTTGAATGTTGGAGCATATTTAAATTTTGTTTGTCATCAAAAAGACAGCTATAACTTTTTAAAATATTTTAACACTATGTCATATTCACCATCAGACCTACTGTATTTGATTTGCTCACTTCTGTCTTCTGACTGTGGTCCTCCAGATGTTTCTTTTTCTTCTTTGGCTCATTATAGGAGTTTTTTGTTTTCCTCTCCTCCATGTCAGTTGGTCAGTGAATCACATCCAGGAATAATTAAAAAAACAAAACAAAAAAAACAACAAAACTCCATCTACATCCTACAAGATCAATGGAAACCTCTGTTTTATTTGCTTTTGTATCTTTTCATTAACTTTAATAACAGCAAACTGTTTCAGCTCAATGGTTTGCCATGTACATATGTCTGTACGTATGTGTGTATGTATGTATGTGTGTGTGTGTGTATATATATATATATATATATATATATATATATATATATATACAGTATATCTATATATCTATATCTATATCTATATATATATAGACAGTTATGTAGTTAAAGATCTAAGCCCAAACAGACTTGTGGTGGCACCAGATTTCAACTCAAACAATGTCAAAATTACATCAATTGATGTCCTATCTTTAGAAGCTATTTGCGTGGGGTCTGTGGCTAATTGTAGTAAACATTTCTTAAAAATACAATTTCTGAAAGTAGTCCCAGTGTTGAGTTAATCTGTGATGAAGTGAATGTGCAAGAGGCAGAGATGACACGAGTTCCTGGTTGTATGTGAGACTTTTGTTGGCATTTCAGTAACTTCTACTGGGCATCTGTTTTGCCAACCCAAGTGGCTTTTGGATGTGTAAAAGCGGAAAATATAGAAGTGGAAATTTAAAATTAAAAATGTAAGTAATTGGTATCATGCAGAATGCTTGTTAAATTCACAGATACTTTTTAAATGGTAGTTGTTTAAAAATTCTAAAATGTGTATAGAGCTCTGTATTCAAGACCTTCTATTGACAATTGGATTGTTGAAATAATTTTTTTGAAGAATAAGATTGACACATTTAAATTGCTGAACTGGGAGCTCAGTTGTCTCATGCTGACAGATAACCATGGCAATGAAAGTAGGTGCTTTTGCATTTTGTGTATTTAATTGTTATAATTTTCTATATCAATCCATTTGAAGCCACCTAATTCAGTTCAGGGTTACCTGGGCCTTCAACATTGGGCACAAGGCATGAACCATCCATTGACATGGCACAGAAGTATATACAATGTGAATCAAAGAGTGCAATGATACACAAGGTGTTGATGCACCTTGGTGTGTCCTGTTTAATGTCTGGGTTATTGCAATAACTGAAAAAGTAGGGCAGAACTTTCACACACACACACACATATTCTTATTGTGAATTCATAAAGTATTCAGACCCCTTCACTTTTATCACATTTTGTTATGTTGCAGCATTATGCTGAAATCCATCCATCCATCCATTTAACCAACCTGCTATATCCTAAGTACAGTGTCACGGGGGTCTGCTGAAGCCAATCCCAGCCAACACAGGGCGCAAGGCAGGAAACCAACCCCAGGCAGGGCGCCAGCCCACCACAGTACGCACACACACACACCCACACACTAGGGACCCGGAGGAAACCCACGCAGAGACGGGGAGAACATGCAAACTCCACACAGGGAGGACCCAGGAAGCAAACCCAGGTCCCCTAACTGCGAGGCAGCAGATGGAAGCCTCTCCACAGTAAAAAAACATCTGCAATCCCACATTTAATTTGCAGAAAAGTACTTAAAAGGCTCTCAGAGAGTGAGAAACAAGATTGCTTGGTTTGATGTAACCAAGACTGAACTGTTTGGCCTCAATTCTAAATGACAAATTTTGAGGAAATAAGGCACCACTCATCCTCTACGCAATACCATTTCAGTGGTGAATAAAGGAAGTGGAACCATCATTCAGTGGGGTTGATTTTCAAGGGCAGGAACTGGAAGACTAGTCAGGGTTGAGGGAAAGCTGAACGTACCAAAGTACAGTGATACCTTTAATGAAAACCTGCTCCAGAGCTCTCTAGACAAATGTTCACCTTCCAATAAACCAATGATTCAAGCCACAGAGCAAAGAAAACACAGCAGTGGCTAAGGGACATCTCTTGGAATGCCTTTGAATATTTTATAAATTAAAATGTACATTCATCTGTTTACCATACCTACTTTGTTTGCAGTACTTGTTACTAGAGGCAGCTGCTTACAGAAAATCCAGACCTGAAAGGGAAGCCAATCCACATTACATAATATACTCATCAGGTATCCACACTAGGCCAATATGCAATTCTTTTTAATCCATTAAACAGCATGCATTTGGACAGAGGAAGGAAAATAATACTTCTGAGAAAATGACTTAATTTCACAATTTCTGGTCCAGGCATTGGTCTTGTCATGCCTTTGATGCTTCTCTACAGACTAGACAGTGGGCCAGCACTTATGTATATTATGTGGAGGCAATCATAAAGTTCTATGCTGCTTCTTGCCCACACAGGTCTGCTACTAAACTCATGACGCTGACTATATTTTTGTGTTTAAGAAGCATTTGAAGACACTGTTGTTCTGTGAACATCTGTTTAGTTGATAATGGCAGTGATAGGTTTTTGTGTCTAAGGAAAGATTAACAAGCCTTTTGGTGTTCTGTTTAGTTTAGTGCTCTTCACTTGCGATGGTCAGTTTTTGTAACCTTGTTTAAACATTTTGATATATTTATCTATTATGAATGTGCATATATATACAGTATGTATAGGAATGGAAGGCAAGGATGGATTGCCATCCCACGCAAGACCAAGGGCGTTGCTAGCTACAGCAAGTGTTACAGGCTTAGTCCCTACTCCTTGACAACCATTGGCCCCCTTGGAGTTTTTGCACTATGGTCAACCGGGTGTGATTTGGGTCCCTTGGAGTATTCACAAGGTCAGTGGCTGTTTTCAGAGTACTAAACTCAGGAAATCAGGGCTTGGCCCCTTAAAGATCTGGGGTATAGGCATACATGTATTGAATGGGTGGGGCTCTTGAAGACCCTAGATTATACGCCTTGGATCAGGGGCTGAAGCCCCAAAAGCCCCCTAACAATGCCACTGTTTGCTACTTATGGTGTTATTTACCCGGCCAAGACATGCCTGGAAGTTCTCTTGGGTTAAATTGAAAAGGACCCAACCATCTTTCGCCACTTCAAAGACTTTTAATTTAAAACCAGCATCATATTTTCTTTTGATCGAACGCTTCATTGTAGATAAGGCATGCTGTTACGATAAAGGTGTATGAGGATGTGAGATACAAAAAACACTAAACGGAGCAAACGTCGCTTCGGAATAGTTCAGGTATTACCATGTGGTCACGTAGGCACAATACATAGAAAAAAAGGCAGTGTGCTCCGTGGTTACTCTCTCAGGTGGGCATTAGATTATTGTAATCTCTTGGATCAATAGCGTGAGTTTTCCACATTTGACTTGTATGACCGACATTATAAAATACCCGAAATTATTCGGTAAAATCAAGACCCAACTTTCCAGTGGGAGAACTTAAACTCAAGTATATACAGTATTTAAAATTAGACAAAGGGCCTGTCATTAACTATATTTCATCCCTTTGTTTGCTAGAAGTAATACCTGTGAAAGTGTAAAATTATTATGGTGGTTATAATACATTTTCCTTCCTTTAGTGTTCTAGCACAGTCGTGTTATGACCACTATGCAATGATTACACTTCTAGTATACACAAACATGAAAACTGAATGCTTTTCCAGTGTAGTTTTTCTCATTTCAGAAATATGATGGTAAGTTCATTAGTTAAGCTTGATTAGGATGATATCTACCTTATAAGTTTTGCTGCTTCTCGTCTCTGCCCAGTCTTAATATGTTTATATTTCATAGTATCAAGTAACTTTTGATGTTTAAATTGAGCCACTTTTTAATGAGTTCTTAATAAAGTAAAAAAGTGAATAATTATATCCATCATTTGTTGTGCATCTTTCTGAGATATTGTTCTGTATTCATCCACAGAGGAGCTCTTTTAACAGGCCGCTATCAAACCCGCTCTGGACTATATCCTGGGGTGCTGTATCCTGGGTCCAAAGGTGGGCTTCCTCTCAATGAAACTACAATTGCTGAAATTCTGAAACCCCTGGGATATGCCACTGCTATGGTTGGAAAATGGCATCTGGGTTTTGGGGTTAATCGAACCTTTCTTCCTGTTCACCAAGGATTTGACACCTTTCTTGGTGTACCTTATTCTCATGACCAGGTACTGATTAAATATGGTTTTTGTTGAAATTTATTTAATGAATAATTTCATTTTATGCGTTTTTCAGTTAAAATGCTTTGATATTTTTAGCAACTGGTTTGATTTGTTTCAATATTTACTGTATGTGGATAATATTCTACTTGTTTTATAAGTTGTGTTGTTATTCTGTTGTTCTAAGTTCCACTGTGGTTCAGTAGTTAGCACTGTCACCTCACTGGTTTGAATCCTGTGCTATGTCATTGTCTGTGTGCAGACAGTGCATGTTCTGTCTGTGTCTGAGGACCTGGTAGTCTGCTTACTCTTCCACAGCACGAAAATGTGTGTCTTTGTTTAATTAGTGATTCTTAAATTCTGTTCATAGTCGTGTGCACATAAGAGGGCCCTGTGGTGGATTTGCAGCATTTCCAGGATTATTTTCTGTCTTGTGCCTGAGGCTGGTGGAATTTACTCCAGTCCCCCAAGGTCCTGAAAATTCTGTTATGTAGGGATGCTTTGATAAGATTTTTCTTGGGCCAGTTCTGATCACCGATACCGTTTTACTTGCTCGGTCAATTCTGATACTGATTTTTTTTTTTTTGTTTCTTTTTATTTATTTATTTTTTTAAAACTTTTACAAGAAGCTCCTGCATAACCATATGCGAAGAAGCCCTATGTTTAACATTAAAATGTTAACTTTGGTATTTTAATAATTAAACTGTAGACCACGGGTGTACCTGTTCATTTTGTAATAACAAAATGGAATTCTGTAGACTTAATGTTCAGTGACCATAAACATACTGAAATAAATAAAACTTCCTTAAAATACATAGCTTTAACTAATAAAGAATGTAGAGAAAATATTTATCCATAATGCATATCACATTAAAGAAAATAAAATGCTTCTCATAATTGTAATCTGTAATATTGCTTAATATCTTCTGTAATGTATTTATCTGAAAGAAAGCTAAATTTATAAAAAATAAGTTTTCATCATTTCTGAAATGCTAGTTTTCAACTTTGGAGGAAAGCTTTAATCGATCAGCTGCTGTTCTAAATCAGCCGATTCTCAGTACAAATGACTCGATCAGCGATCAGTACATCGACCAGTCATAAAAAACATTTTTCAGCTCTTGCTTTTCTAAGCTGTATGATAATTACATTACTCTTTTACAACAGCTATTACAGTAGTTGAGCCAGGGGTGTCTTTTTCCTTTTTTATGGTAGTGAAATTCCTGCAGTATAAACAAAGAACAGCAGGTTAATCCATGTTTACCAGAGTGTTAGAGAAGGTTGGAATATTAGCCTTCATTCAAGAAAGTGGAATAAGAAACTGAGAGAAGGGAATCAAAGGAGTCAATCTATGCAGTTAGACAAATGGCAAGAAAAGCTACTTTAATGAATTCAGAGCTTTTTATTTTGTCCTTTAATTAAAACAGACACTGTCTGTCTTAATTTGGACCGCAAGCTTTTGTTAAGTACAGCAGTTTACATTTTTAATCAGAAAAAGAAAGGATAAAGAAGAATGAAGACAACAGGCATATTAGCTTAGCAGCAAAATTTGGCTTTTACTTATACAGTAATCCCTCCTCCATCGCGGGGGTTGCGTTCCAGAGCCACCCGCGAAATAAGAAAATCCGCGAAGTAGAAACCATATGTTTATATGGTTATTTTTATATTGTCATGCTTGGGTCACAGATTTGCGCAGAAACACAGGAGGTTGTAGAGAGACAGGAACGTTATTCAAACACTGCAAACAAACATTTGTCTCTTTTTCAAAAGTTTAAACTGTGCTCCATGACAAGACAGAGATGACAGTTCCGTCTCACAATTAAAAGAATGCAAACATATCTTCCTCTTCAAAGGAGTGTGCGTCAGGAGCAGATGTCAGAGAGATAGAGAAAAGCAAACAAATCAATAGGGCTGTTTGGCTTTTAAGTATGCGAAGCACCGTGGCACAAAGCTGTTGAAGGCGGCAGCTCACACCCCCTCCGTCAGGAGCAGAGAGAGAGAGAGAGAGAGAGACAGACAGAGAAAAACAAACAAGCACAAATCAATACGTGCCCTTCGAGCTTTTAAGTATGCGAAGCACCGTGCAGCATGTCGCTTCAGGAAGCAGCTGCACAGAAGGTAGCAACGTGAAGATAATCTTTCAGCATTTTTAGACGAGCGTCCGTATCGTCTAGGTTTGCGAACAGCCCCCCTGCTCAATCCCCCTACGTCAGGATCAGAGAAAGTCAGCGCAAGAGAGAGAGGGAGAAAAGTAAGTTGGGTAGCTTCTCAGCCATCTGCCAATAGTGTCCCTTGTATGAAATCAACTGGGCAAACCAACTGAGGAAGCATGTACCAGAAATTAAAAGACCCATTGTCCGCAGAAATCCGCGAACCAGCAAAAAATCCGCGCTATATATTTAAATATGCTTACATATAAAATCCGCGATGGAGTGAAGCCGCGAAAGGCGAAGCGCGATATAGCGAGGGATTACTGTACACTTGTTAAGAATGTTAGCCTTGTATCTTCTTGATAAACACCTTATGAATATTTGATGAATTCCTGTTTTTTTTAAAGAGTTGTACTGTGTTTCTATTATTTGTGTAATTATTAATATGGATCACAAGTTCAATAATGCAGTAATTGTTTCTTACCAAAACGTATGCTGTAACTGTATGATACGCACAAACAAAAACACACAGTACAAACCTTTAATGAAGCTACAGATCTATCAAATGTTCATAAGATATTTATCAAGATGATACAAGGCTAACACGACTGACAAAGTTACAAATAAAATAGACACATTTTGCTGTCATATTCATCCATCCATCCATCCATTCTCTTCCGCTTATCCGAAGTCGGGTCGCGGGGGCAGCAGGTTGAGCAGAGATACCCAGACTTCCCTCTCCCCGGCCACTTCTTCTAGCTCTTCCGGGAGAATTCCGAGGCGTTCCCAGGCCAGCAGGGAGACATAGTCCCTCCAGCGTGTCCTGGGTCTTCCCCGGGGCCTCCTCCCGGTTGGACGTGCCCGGAACACCTCACCAGGGAGGCGTCCAGGAGGCATCCTGATCAGATGCCCGAGCCACCTCATCTGACTCCTCTTGATGCAGAGGAGCAGCGGCTCTACTCTGAGCCTCTCCTGGATAACTGAACTTCTCACCCTATCTTTAAGGGAGAGCCCAGACACCCTGCGGAGGAAACTCATTTCAGCCGCTTGTATTCGGTCACTACCCATAGCTCATAGATCGACTGGTAAATTGAGAAATCCTTTTTCACCACGACAGACCGATGCAGAGCCCGCATCACTGTGGACGCCGCACTGATCCGCCTGTCGATCTCA
Organism: Erpetoichthys calabaricus; assembly: GCF_900747795.2. NCBI lineage: Eukaryota > Metazoa > Chordata > Cladistia > Polypteriformes > Polypteridae > Erpetoichthys > Erpetoichthys calabaricus. The sequence continues at coordinate 274,271,663 of NC_041394.2, read as the reverse complement.
CGCTCCATTCTTCCCTCACTCGTGAACAGGACCCCGAGATACTTGATACTTGCTGTCATATTAACAAACCTATTCTTTAGTAAGCAGCAGTTTCAAATTCTTCTTTCTCTTCTTTTTCTAATTGAGAATAGAAGCTGGTGTACTAAACACAAACTGGAGCTGCAAATAAGTAGCCTGCCGAATAAGGAGCTAATTTCAGAATTACCTGTCCTTATCACTGAATTTTTGTGCACTGTTCTCCCATTAAAATTTCATATTCAAAATGGACTTGGATTTTGTTTTAATGTACTTTTTTACTTTCTTCTTCATAGTCAATATATCATTTAGTTACAGTGGAAGGGGTTTTCTTTGCAGTTTTCATTTATTTCATTCATTATTGGGTTTTGTACAGGACAATAAATACAGTATATGTAACTGTGTTGTTCCCCACAATGATTTGATCTCCAGAACGGTACAAAATGATCTTGGGATGAAAAGCTTGGTGTACTCTTTCATTTGACAGAGATGTGTTGGAGGTACATACTGTACGTTGTTAATGTTTAGCCAAGAGCCATGTTTGTGTAGTTTGGTTCATTATATCCATCCTCTGAATTTCTATTGGAGATCAATTATTTCTATGAAAGATCAATAATTATTATGAAAGCAACCAGAACTATTAGTAGAAATGTAGCTTTTTTAACATCAATGAAAATATGAATTTATTACAATAATGAAAAAAAAATGTAAATGTATGTTACCATACAGCAAACAATCAGTAACACAATGCTATACAACTCTCACAAAAACTAAAAAAATCTTACTACAGTATGACTAAAAGGAAATTGTAAGCATCTAAGAAACTTTTATTATACCTCTTAAGAGTTATTCTAGTCCATTTTCTTCAATTTCTGGGATTTTCCAGGTCAGAAAGATAGTGAATTGTCCAAATCATATTCCACTCAGAATGCCGCATAAATTACCTTAGTAAATTAATCTTTTATACAGTACTAGCCAACCCGCGGCATAGCATACGCCGCATAATTATGTATTGATGGATGAACACTTCCTGAACGACACAGTTGTCAGTACTTGTAGATTAAGGTGTAGCGGGTCTTCATTTTTGACGCTTAATATAGCTTGCATACTGTGAGGTTCCGGAGTTACAGTTGAGAAACACTTTTTTAATGTCTTTTAAGCACAGGGGAAAAATGAGCATGTGAAACATCCGTAATGTAATAAGCCACCAAGAAAAGTAACATTGCAACAATGCTATGTACGACCCGATCACTGTAAACAGAAGTGAAAACAAAATTGAGCCCGGTGCATTCTTTAACTGCCTTGTGGTGCTGTAGTAGTGCTGCTGCTTTGCAGTAAGGAGACTGTGGAAGATTGTGGGTTCCTCCCTGTGTGGATAGTGCTTTGAGTACTGAGAACACCGCTATATCAATGTAATGAAGTATAATTATTCTTATGTGTCCAGCGCTCTCTCTCTGTCGCACGCGCGTGTGCCTGTATGTATGTATGTATGTGTGTCTGTGTGTCGCTCTCTCTCTCTCTCTCTCTCTCTCGCTCACTCGCTGCACGTGTTCCTGCAGGCAGACGCCACATAATTATTTATTGATGGCTGAACACTTCCGGAAAGACACAGTTGTCTAAAAGGAGAGAAAAAAATGAACATTTCCAAATCCGTAACGCTGCTTTCAGTAAGTACAATGCACATGCGTTTAATTTGTCGGCCACTTTTTGCCAGCCGTTTTTTCTGGTTTGGGCTGCTTTTGCAGTGTTACCGGTTGTGCATATTAAATCTTGAAATCCTTCAAGTAACTAATTAACTAACTAACACCCACCCACCCACACACACACAGCTTGTGTAGAAGGTCAGCTGCTGAGAGAGCGTCTCGACTGTTGCAGGGCCTGCATCGGTGAAGCAGGTGAGACGCTAATGAAACAGAGGCACAGGGCCCGACACGATCGCTGTAAACAGAAGTGAAAACAAAATCGAGCCCGGTGCATTCTTTAACTGCCTTGTGGCGCTGTAGTAGTGCTGCTGCTTTGCAGTAAGGAGACTCTGGAAGATTGTGGGTTCGCTTCCCGGTTCCTCCCTGTGTGGATAGCGCTTTGAATACCGAGAACACCAGTATATCAATGTCACGAAGTATTATTATTTTTATGTGTCGAGCGCTCTCTCTCTCTCGCGCGCGCCTGTATGTGTGTGTGTGTGTCGCTCGCTCGCTGCACGTGTTCCTGCAGGAATACGCCGCATAATTATTTATTGATGGCTGAACACTTCCAGAAAGACACAGTTGTCTAAAAGGAGGTAAAAAAATGAACATTTACAAAATCTGTAACGCTGCTTTCAGTAAGTACAATGCACACGCGTTTAATTTGTCGGACACTTTTTGCCAGCCGTTTTTTCTGGTTTGGGCTGCTTTTGCAGTGTTACCGGTTGTGCATATCACTGTGAGTGAATGAAAAGATAGACCTCTGGAGACAGCAACATATAATTGTCCGTGGCTGAAACCGGGATCGTCTGTGACAAAGAAGGCCGTGCTGGTGAAAGTTACTTCGTCGGTAGGGATAAGTGTCAGTACTTGTAGATTAAGGTGTAGCGAGTCTTCGTTGTTGACACTTAATATAGCTTGCGTACTGAGATGTTCCAGAGTCACAGTTGAGAAACACTTTGTTAATGTCTTTTAAGCACAGGGGAAAAAATGAACATGTGAAACATCCGTAATGTAATAAGCCACCAAGAAAAGTAACATTGCAACAATGCTATCTACGACCCGATCTCTGTAAACAGAAGTGATAAGAAAATCGAGCCCGGTGTATTCTTTAACTGCCTTGTGGCGCTGTAGTAGTGCTGCTGCTTTGCAGTGAGGAGACTGTGGAAGATTGTGCTTTCGCTTCCCGGTTCCTCCCTGTGTGGATAGTGCTTTGAATACTGAGAACACCGCTATATCAATGTAATGAAGTATTAACAGGAAATTGTCTTTGTGTAATAGTAAAAGGCAAATTATCTGCGACAAACAAACTGTTTTACACGCTGCATACCAACCCGCGGTGTAGTATACGCCGCATAATCACGCCGCTTTTTGAATGTTTTTTAAGCAGAGGGAAAAAAATGAACATTTGCAAAATCCGTAACGCTGCTTTCAGTAAGTACAATGCACACGCGTTTAATTTGTCGGACACTTTTTGCCAGCCGTCTTTTCTGGTTTGGGCTGCTTTTGCAGTGTTACCGCTTGTGCATATTAAATCTTGAAATCCTTCGAGTAACTAATTAACTAACTAACACCCACCCACCCACACACACAGCTTGTGTGAAAAAATGTGCCCGTACTTTCATAATTTTGTTGCAGCCTATAGTGGAGTCAGGCACAGAGAAGGTCAGCTGCTGAGAGAGCGTCTCGACTGTTGTAGGGCCTGCATCGGTGAAGCAGGTAAGACGCTAATGAAACAGAGGAACAGGGCTTATTGGTTTTTAAAGACTGCTTCCTTCATTGTGTTTTAACCTCAGTTTTAAAGCATTGTTTTAAGGATCCCATGGGATACCCCTTGCAAACTGTTTTAGATGCTGCATTCAGCAATTCACATCCGCAACAAACATGCCTCTTCTTACATGGTCCGGCCGCGTCCACCCTTGTTCTCAAAGCATACACACCGCCTGGTCATGTGCCCGCTCGCAAGAGCAACTCACGGAGACCCGCCCACCAACTCTAAGACCATGGTGTGTAAAACAATTTGCGATGGTGGTGTGTGCGTCATAACCGAAAAGAATAATGAAAAGTCAATGTGGCTCAGAAGTGCATGTGGACTCCTAGCACAGACGAAAGCGACTTATGGGGTGGTTGGTGAGTTGTTGTGTCCGGGCACATGAGCAGGCAGTGGGAATGCCTAGAGAGCGAGGAAATAAGGAGTGTTGGTGGGCGTGGAAAAGTTTTCCGTGTTCCTGCAGGACCATCTAAGAAGACGCATGTTTGTCGCGGATGCGAATTGCTGTATGTAGCGTGTAAAACAGTTTGCGATGTTGCACGCGGTCATGCGTCGTAACCGAAAAGAAGTCAACGTGGCTCAGAGCTGCATGTGGACTGTAGCACAGACAAACAGAAATGCCGGCGTGTTTTCCGAGGCGTCGCGTCCGAGTTGGTGGGTGTGGCTGTGCGAGTTTTCGTCATATCCAATGGTCTTAGAATTGGTGGGCGTGGCTACTTCCTGCGTGCTTTCATAGGTGTCTTGCCCGCTCTGGCGGCAGCTTAGAGAATCTATATATGGCTCCTTCCTGTGTGCTTTCATGGGTGTCTTGCCCGCTCTGGCGGCGGCTTAGAGAATTATATATATAGATACCATGAAATGTAGTATGATTATGTAGTTACTGTTATACGGCTATCAATAAAGCCCTTTTCTCTCAATGAGAAAACAGTAGTTAAACTGAAACACTAAAGTTTCAGTCAATAATATTATACTACACCAGTAAATGTAGTCTTTAGGTGAAGTTTCTAATGCTTGTAACAGGTTCAACTTCCCTGGTCAGTTTATATGTAGAGTTTGCACATTCTCTCAATACAAATCCTTTGTGGGTTTTTCTTGGTAAACTCTTCATTTCTTCTTCCTACCCAAATTGTCATTTCTTAATCAGACCAGTGCATGTCTGTGAATGTTGTCTGCAATAATGTGTTGCCATGTCTAGTGTCAGTTTCTGCCGGGATAAGCTCCGACTTCCTGGGACCAGAAATTATTTATTTATTTATTTTATTTATTTATAAAGCACTTTAAAAACAACCTCAAGGCTGACCAAAGTGCTGTACAAAGAAAAACAACACATAAGAACTGAAGAGATTCTTAATAGAAAGCATAAAAAGTATAAAAATAGCCAACATATTATACAGGGTTAAAAGCCAGAGAGTAAAAATGTGTTTTTAAATAGGATTTAAAGACAGCTAGCGAAGGAGCCTGCCTAATGTGCAACGGCAAATCGTTCCAGAGTTTTGGGGCTGCAACTGAAAAAGCTCGATCACCTCGGAGTTTGCATCGGACCTGAGAGAGCGAGATGGTACGTAAGGGTGCAGCAGTTCCAGCAAATAAGAGGGGCACACCCATTAAAAGATTTAAAAACAAATACAAGGATCTTAAAATGGATTCGAAAACGAATTGGAAGCCAGTGGAGGGAAGCCAAAATTAGGGTAACATGCTCATGCTTTCTTGTGCCAGTTAAAAATCGAGCAGCAGCGTTTTGCACCAGCTGTAGGTGAGCCATGGAGGCCTGGCTAATTCCAAAAAGAAGCGCATTGCAGTAATCTAGATGAGATGACTTCTGTTTTGTTCTCATTAAAATTTAATGCCATCCAACTCCTTATGTCAATAAGGCAATCAAGCAGGGGCTGGACAGAACATGGACCTTGGCGCTTCAGAGGGAAATACACCTGACAGTCATCTGCATAAAGATGAAAGGGAATACCGTGTTTCCAAAAAATAGCGCCAAGTGGCAGCAGGTACAAGGAGAACAGAAGAGGTCCCAGGATGGAGCCCTGTGGTACCCCCCAGGGAAGGGCAACAGAGGTGGAAGTAAAATCATCAATACTGACACAAAAACTTCTATCTGAAAGATAGGACCTAAACCATTGGAGAGCTAAAACTGTGATGCCCACCCACTGCTCCAGCCTAGAGATGAGGACCTCATGGTCTATCGTGTCAAATGCAGCTGTTAAATCCAAAAGCATGAGTAGTACACAGTCACCAGAGTCCACTGTCAAAAGAATATCATTAAAAACCCTTAACAGAGAGGACTCAGTGCTGTGGTGAGTTTTAAACCCAGACTGGAACACTTGCACAATTGCATGTTCGTCCGGAAAGGACTTCAGTTGAGTATAGATGACTTTTTCCAAGAGTTTGGACAAAAACGGTAGCTTGGAAATAGGCCTAAAGTTAGACATAACAGAGTGGTCCAGACCTGTTTTTTTCAGCAGTGGTTGCACGACAGCATGTTTAAAATGTTTAGGCACCACACTAGAGGTTAAACTACTATTAATAATAGTAAGAATAGAAGGACCCAAGGTAGAAAAGACCTCCTTAAGAAGTCGAGGAGGAACAACATCAAGGGGGGAGCCAGATGGCTTCATACTGAAAACCAGCTGCTTTAAAAAGAACAAAGTGACAGGCTCGAAGTGGTCAAACACAGCCAAACAGGATATTAAAATGGATGGATCATGAGAAGGTGGTGAAATGAGGGCCCTAGTGCTTACAACCTTCTTCAAGAAAAAGTAAAGAAATTTATCGCAAGTTTCCCTAGAAGCTTCCAGAAAGACAGGTTCATGAACATTAAGTACAGAATGCAATGTGTTAAAAAGTACATGGGGGTTGTGAGAGTTAGACCCAATAACTTCAGAAAAAAATTTTGATCTTGCAGCTTTCAAAACTTTCTGATAACGCAACCAACTTTCTCTCAATATTTCAAAAGAAACCTGCAACCTGTCCTTTTTCCACCTCCACGCAGCTGTCCTGCACTGCCGTCTATATGCACGGGTATTAGCATTTAACCATGGCTCGGAGCAGGGCTTTAGTTTCCTGTTTTTTAATGGTGCCACAAAGTCCAAAGCAGTTTGGCAAGCAGAATTAAATTGAAGTGTTAGCTCCTCAGTATTGGAGGACACCGAGGGCTGTGAGGTCACTTCATAATTAAAAACAGCAGAAAACTGAGCAGTAGTGGAAGATTTAAGAGCACGGCAGCGCCGAACAGGTGCATACGGTTTAGTAAATTGACAGAGAGGAACAAAATCAAATAAAACGGGCATATGGTCTGAAAATACTGCATCACCAATTTCCAGATTAAGAACAGATACACCACGAGAAAAGACAAGATCCAGCATATGCCCACATTCCTGAGTGGGACCAGTTACAGACTGAATTAGACTAAAAGAATCCATTAAATCTAAAAAGTCCTTCACCAAATGCTTCTCAGTACAACAGACATGAATATTAAAATCCCCAACAATTAAAACTTGGTCATATTTTGGCATAAATTCTGCCAAGAAGTCAGAAAAGTCACTTATAAAATCCTTATTATACTTTGGTGGACGATAAACCACAGCGCAAAACAGCACAGGAGAACGACCCAATAATATAATTAGATTATAATAATAAATTAGATTAAGGAGGTTTGAGAATGTTAAGTTATGTCAGCCATTTTCTCATTTCTGAAACCAAGAGAATTACTATAGACTGAATCTGACCATGTGCAATAGGGAGAAATGCATGTCACACTTCAAATTAAAATGTATTATGTCTCAAGAGGTATTTATATCACAAGTTATACACATTACATAGTAGTAACAACTTATCCTGCAATGTGGATATGGTAATAATAAAAGTGTTTTCTTTCGAATGTTCATATTGTGTAAACAGGATGGAAAATTTTAGTTGCAAGGTGATTCTGTAGTTTTGTGCATATGAAAATCTGTTATTTCCAAAAGTGTGAAGAGAGTGTATACATAAGAAAAATATGACCTTTCCTTATGCTAACTAGTCTGCAGGTATACCCTCCTTCCTGAGCGTATCTGCCACAATTAATGTATTCACCTACTGTACATTTTTTGTTTGACAGAATAGCACATTGCCTCATCCTGAAGGCAGTAAATTTTATAAATGTTTTTCCTTCTCCTTCTCCGTCTTTTTTTGTGTCATTCATACCCCCTTTCATTTCTTTCACCTTCATTTGCATTTTAATTATCAAGTTTCTCAAATCCTTTAATACTGAAACCTTGTCTGTATAAACATTTGTGTTGTGCTCTAACGGTGTCATGTACCTGACTGGTGCTGATGTTGGAATTGTGGACGAAAAAGACAAATGAGTCCCAGGTTTGCTTTTCTAAGGTGCTCAAGGAGAGTCCTTACTACTGGCCTGTCAAATTTAGTCACACCAGCAGCTCAGCTATAGGATTGACCAATGTTGCATGTATAGTGTACTGGGGTCTCATTTATCAAACTGTGTGTGGATTTGAGCATGAAAATATGATTACTCTAAAAAATAAACATAAGATTTATAAAACCTAGCATACATCTATTCAGATGCAATTTACATTTATAAAGCACAATCAACTTGTAAATGTGCATGCATGAATGTGCCTTTAACTCCACCCGGTTGCCAACCTGGAACAACCATACATGGACTATGCTAATCAACCCTGTACTGTACATATACAGTCATGGTGCTGCAGACCTTCATTGGCTGGTTGAGCATCCTGCCTTCTGATGAATTGTGCTTCTTTTTGCAGTTGAGTGCGGCATTGTAGCAACTCTCTTCTGTGCCAAGGGTGTCGGAAAGGCGCCAGTGTCTGAGCAGGCACACATTATCACCTGGAACATGTAATGGCAATATCGCCATTTTAGTATAGGCCATATGAAAAACTGAGGGTTCAGCCAATTACCTTACCAGCAAGCCAGCCAAAACATATATCACTATCAGCAAGTCATCTGACAAAGCTACTTTGCCTTAAAATAAACAAATCATGGATTCACCCAGGCCACCGAGCCATGATGTTTGTCAGTCTCATCTTGCCATCACAGATGACTTGGACATTAACAGAATGCATCTGCTTATAGTTAACAAAAGCAACTTCATTCTCACTAGGTGCTCTTATTGTAGTATCAGTAGTAAAGTTCTTCAATTACATTAGGAAATGTTATGTTTTATCTATATACACCCACACCAAATGAAAACTGAATGTAGCTCCTTGTTGTTGTTTGGTTAATGTCATGATGGAGTGAATCTTGGCTGATATATTGCTGACCTGTTGACCAGTTTCATGAGAAGCAAAAACTGATATGCAATATTAACTGACAGAAACCCAAAAAAGTTCTTCAGTGCAAAAACACAGCATTGGCCTGCTTAAAAGTGAACTAAAATAGAGTCTGTACATCACAATTATGACTTTTGAGGTGTAGTATGTTTGGGATGTCTATGCACATTATAATAATGGCTTAGTAATATGATTTATTTTGCACAAAAGTCGTCATTTACATGGTTTGGCTACATTTCCCTACTTTATCAAGGGTGTCATCATTTCACTGTTTCTCCGAAATGTGGTTCAGAGTTGCTGTAAATATACGTTAAATTTTATTTTATAAATCCTTACTTGGAAAGCTGCATTGCAAGGCTTTTATTGTCGTACATGAGTTTTATAAATGTGACCCCTGGATGGGTTCTGTGGCAAGTGAAGTGTTAGGCCCATCACCTGAATTACCTTTTAGCAACCCATTTCATGTCAGTGTTTTTGGCGTTGATGATTCTTTACAAGTTTATTGCTTTGAGGTCATACTGTGCTCTTTGCTTTAGGAATCCTGACCCTGAAATAGTGGGAGAGGAGAACTCTCTCAATTGCCAATGCTTGTTAAACGAACATGTTGAAGTTAACATAATATATTTCAAAGCCTATGTTTGTTAATTGGTCTGTGGCCTTTAATTTAAAAACAAACTGGTTATTTATACTTATTTGTGTTGTAGATATCACTCTGTCTCTTACATTTAGAATAAATAAGAATGATACATATTTTACTTGGTCATCTGCAAGCTTTACCCACTCTTTATATAATAATCACCAATATATGTGATTTTCATGATTAATCTTGTATTTCTTTCCATATCTCAACAAGCTGTATATATGCAATTATATATATAATTTCATGTCTGTTCCCAATTAATTAAGAACCATTTTGCTTTTTTATTTCCTTTAAGGGTCCCTGCCAGAGTCTGACCTGTTTTCCTCCAGACATCAAGTGCTATGGAATGTGTGACCAGGGCGTAGTCCCACTACCCTTGCTATTAGATGACAAGATAATACAACAGCCTGTTTACTTTCCTGAACTTGTGCCTCAGTACAACAAGTTTGCATCTGACTTTATCACCCTCTCTGCAAAGCACGATCAACCATTCTTTCTCTACTATGCATCAGATGTATGTATTTAAGTCCTTTTTGGTACTGTGTAGTGTAACTTTTAATAATTTTTCTAGCATTTCTTTTATAAGCAATTTCACCGATTAGTAATGCTGTGACCCCTCCCCCCAATCATTTTTCTATCAACCATTAATATTTAATGTAATTTTACCCCAAATTAGGAGTTGTTGTATTACATAACTCCAACAGCCAACATTTCTGTCATCTTTCTATTTCTATAACAATTTTGCCATTTTAGGAAAGTATGAAATCTGCATAAGCCTGTCTAAGTAAATTACAGCCTTTTCTTTTTTTTTTTTTTTTTTTGCTTTAGTCAATTTTTTTCAGTGCTGTTTTTAGTATATAAGGAAAGATGGTCATCACTGTAATTCTGTTATTCTGTAATAAAATGACAGAATAAAATTACCATTTCTACTTATTGAATCAATTGGTAAATTTCCGATTATTAAATCCTTTTCTCCTGCAATTTTCTTCCCAGCACACCCACTACCCTCAATTTGCAAGCATTAAAACAACTGGGAAGTCATTAAGGGGACCATTTGGCGATGCACTAATGGAATTTGACAATTCTGTAGGGATCATTATGAAAACGCTGAAAGATAATAACATTCTTAACAACACATTTGTTTTCTTCACCAGTGATAATGGGTAATGTATTTTTTATTTGTATATCTACATTCATATTCTGATCAACTTATGCAGTTCATGTTTGTAAGGACCTGGAATCTATTGATAGGAACCCTTCCAGGACAGAATGTCAGTAAAAAAAAATGGCGTGCATAAACACAAAACATATTGATTCAGCCAATTGGTATGTTTTGTTATTTAGTTTCAGATGGTCAGTACAAAGCATTACTACTGTATATCTACACATCACTTACTTGAACTGTGTCCATCTTAGCTTTTAATATTTGTGATAGGGGTGTTGGTGATCAGGGGGGTTAAAGACCAAAAGGGGTGGCATAGAAGTGGAGCAGAGCACTGAGCAATAGGGCAGTGAAGTTGTTAACGCATAAAGGCAATGTGAGAAGACCATAACTGCAAGCTGGGGAAATAGTTAGAATCGCCTATGCAAAGAAGACAATATGGAAGTATGGGCAGAAGAATGCAGTGTTTCACCACAATAGCAGCAGTTGGCAGGCACACTTGACCTTTAACAAATCAATAGAGAGTAGCACACATGCTTATGAACAATGGGAGCTGGGACCATGTTGTCATTGTAAGAGATGGTGCTGGCAGGAGTAGAGATCATATAGTAAAAGGAGTTATTTGTTGCGACCTATATAATGTGGCTTTGGGGATGGTCTGAGGGACAATAATCATAGTGTCCTGTCCATTTACATTGGGCAAGAGCAGATTTTATGGGGTGTTGAAATGTATAGCTTTATAAATTATAAGGTCAGTTTTGAAATTAAATAAGCAATCAGTGTGAATCAATGGTTTAATGCACATAGATAATTAAGGTACACTATACCTAAAATCTTGTAAAAGGAGTACCGTTAACTGTGTCAGCCTTTGACATTAGTGCATCTGCTGGTAAGATTTGACACACACATATTCTAGTTCATCACAATCATATGTGCAGACAGTAATGTCTCAATGTCATTGTCTATTGTTAAATGAGCAGAAGTAGTTTATTGCAAAGGTGTACTGTTAAAACAGAAAAATTTGTACATTGTACAATATTGTTCATTATATAATACATTTGGGAACATTGGTCTAATCAAATTAAAACTGATAAACTAAAACAAAAGAATTGAATGATGAATAGTTCGTTTTTGCTTTTATTCACTACAGTTATTTTTCTTTAGAAGGAGCACTCACAAACTACCTTTGTTTAATAAAAAAATTAAAGTTTCCTATATGCTAGATAATAATTGAAAATTGTATTAAAGAGAAAATAGCTTTATTATTTACCTTAACTCATTTCATTTTCAAAGTAACTCCATGAAATTCATGGTCCCTGTGGGCCGGAGCCTATCCAAAGTAGAAAATAGCAGGGAGTCAGTCCAGCGAGTCCACCATTGAGGACACACACAAACACTCCCATACTAGGGCCAATGTACAACAACAGCATTTATTTATATAGCACATTTTCATACAAAAAGTAGCTCAAAGTGCTTTACATAATGAAGAAAAGAAAAATAAAAGACAAAATACAAAATTAAAATAAGACAACATTAGTTAACATAGAAAGGAGTAAGGTCCGATGGCCAGGGTGGACTGAAAAAAAACTCCAGTGTAGAGTTCTGTTTGTTTTCATTGTTTAACATTTGTCTTGTTTGTCCTTCTTTATTACTTTTCTTTATCTCAAAGGCCTGAACTAATGCGCATGTCTCGTGGTGGAAATGCTGGGCTCCTGAAGTGTGGAAAAGGAACAACATATGAAGGAGGAATAAGAGAACCAGCTATCGCCTACTGGCCAGGAAAAATCCAACCAGGTGTAGCAATTTAACAGTGTTACTTGCTTGCATTAAACTTACAGCCACTCGGCTTTTGTTGTATGAGATATCTTTTATCCTACAAATCTCAACATTCGGTATCTGTTTGGTCAAAGGTATATTTTATGAACTCTTAAAGACCTACAGCTCTTTTGAAAAGAAAAAAAAATCCAATGAATCAAGTAATAATGTTACTGAAACCAAGATGTCTTTACTTATTAGTATATTTAATGTCACTTAAATAAAATACCATTTTCATTTTTTTTTCCTAAACCAAGTCTTCAGAAATGTAGAATCACCTGTGACTAATATTCATTTATTAATTTTCTGAACCCACTTAACCAATAGCACTTAACCCTGCCAGGCAGGGACCACTCATGGACACCCAGACACTTATTCATATAGAGCTGGTTTAGAGCAGCCAGTTATCATAGCATATGTTGTTGTAATATTTGAAAATTCTCAAGAGCATGTTCAAACCTTGAAAATGCTTTGTAGACAATGAGAGGGCTAAGATTCGAACCTAAAAACAATGAAGAAGCAGCAGTGACTAATGCACCACAATGCCTGCAGTGCCTGAATTAAATGACCCCAAAAACAGTTCACTTCGACATAAGTACTTCTTTACTAATCTTATTTAATATTAATAATCATGGGTCACAGACCTTTCATGTTGGAGGTTAGACTGATACGGCTGTAGGAGTCATTTGTTCTAATTAATCATTGAATTACAATGAATATGCTAATCAAATTATGGTAATAGTGGTTCTTATAATTAGCGTGACAGTGTATTTGGCAGACACTTTTATCTAAGGCAGCTTAAAATATCCGGGTATGTTACAGTTGTGTATGTTTTACAGCAGAGGGATAATGTATGATTTACTTATGGTCTTACAGTGATATGGGGTGGGAAGTGAACAAGCAAAACCTTGTCCTGCAATCTCAATTGAACATGTAATTCTCAAGGATGAATTGAATAATATCATTTGGAGTTTGTGCTCTAACACTTCACAATGCTGTAGTATTGTATAACTGAGTGAAAACATCCACACTAAATTACTGTAATCTGCTTGAAGCACAAAAAGATCTGATTTGTGAGGAATGTGGTGGTTATATCATTTTAGTGTTAATGTGTAGAAAAGCCAAGCAAAATGACACCTTTTATTGGCTAACTAAAAAGATTACAGTATGCATGGGAAGCGTTATTGTGATATGTAAGTCATGAGGTGGAGCCAGGGTCAACTCCACCATTAAGGCAAATTCACCTAGAGCGCAGATCATAATGTGGGGAGAAATACAGCCTCACAAGTTAGGTACCAAATAGTCAGTTGGCGCACTGATACTCTTGGCTTAGGGTACAAAAAAACATCTCACCAACACTGGGTGAAGAAAGTAGCCTGTGATATAAATTGACATCTAATTCATTATTTATCTTTTGCTTTTGTTCTTTTTGAAAGGTGTCACACATGAGCTGGCAAGTACTTTAGATCTGCTGCCTACTATTGCAACACTTGTTAAAACAAAGCTTCCCAAAGTACAGCTGGATGGATATGATATGGGAGATATCCTGTTCAGACAAAGCATGGTAAGTACTTCATGAATAATCTGGTTGTTTCAAGATGTTCACAGTATTGTTTTCTGTTAGATATTGTTCAATGGAATAAACTGTTTTTATTTTAAAAATATATATGTATAGAAAAATAATGAAGGGCTTGCACTTCAGACTGCGTGACCTTTTCTCCTCAACGACTACTTCCTAATCTATGAGTACAGAGATACATGAAAGATAAGTTTTTGATCATTTAGTAAAACGAATACAGCAAATGTAATAAAAAAAAGTTAGAGAAAAGAGACATATTTGAGACTTATTATGCAACATTTTCTTAATTAGAATCCAATAATAAAGTTCAAATTAACAGTGTCCTTGGTAGGCCTGACATACCAGTATTCCAAGAGCAAGTTTAAAACTACACTGGATCAACCATTGGCACAATCTAAATGTGTTGCTGCTATCACATATAGGTAGATTTGTAGTCTGTAGTCTGCTCCAAACTGATACCTGGCCAAGTCTGGTAAAAATTAGTGTCATGCTAATAAATGCTACAAGAAGCTTCAAGAAATTAGATTCTACTAATTTAAGCCTCGGTTTGATGTGGCACAGAGGTTATATGGGAAAGGCAGTCAACCCTGTATTTCTGTTTAAACTTTCAGTAGTTCAGGTCCAATGCTTATTAAGCACGTAGCATGCACTCGCTGGCCTTGCACCTGTATTTCTGTATAAAAGCATTCAACACCCTGGATGTGGCTCCTGTAATATTCCTGTGAATTACTCCACAGCAGGCAAGCTTCACTCCCCACTAATCTTAATTTTGTGCAGTTTCATTGCCTGAAGACAGATTCACTTTGTAATCCCTGTTCGTATTACTGTCAAGAGCTGTGCAACATCAGAGCTGATGAAAACGTTTCTTACGAGACGCAATTATTAGGCTAGGAGAAGATGTGTCTCTCTCAGGCCTGTCACTTATGCAAGACATGTCTATATCATATGCAGAGCAACGCTCTGCACTAATGCTGTTGGCACTTGTAATCCTCAGGTGTAACTCTTAAGTGAGATGCATCTGTATAGTTGCCCAAGTGGCGCTCAGGGCTAACGCTTTTATTTCTGTTTTTACAGCCTGAGTGACACTTGGGTGTAATGCTAAGGAGCTTTAAAGAGGCATACCTGGCAAAGTTGCAAAAGAATTTCAATTTGTGAGGCCACAGTAAGCGATAATTTTATGAATAGTGAGCTACCTAAAAGAGTGATGTAAAGAATGAGAAGCCTTGGGCACTCATTGTCTGTGAGTACTTCATTGGCACAATACTGCAAATATGCCTGCGTTTTTCCCATTCACACTAGTGCGTAACATGCTGATCTAGCTGCCTTTCTTCAGCTAGAGCACGCTCCTAATAAACTAGTTGCTCACCTCCAGCTGTAAATGAATGCCTAGCAGCTTTGTTATGCGGCAAGCAAGATTGTTATCTACTTTTATGTTGTGTCCAGCCAATTGGTGATGGACGATATCATTGATAATCAGCTCAACCCTACTCTACACCCAAAAAACCCTAATTTGTAGGCCATTTCTGTACCGTATTTTGTGCAGGAAATGACACCTCAATGATAAAGAGTAAACCAAAAGGTGTCTTCCAGAAAGATGATCAGAAGAACTTGAAGTTGTGTATGTCACAACAAATGAACCCAGGTTTCACCATGTAATGGAATAAGAGGGGTCAAAGTTACTCCTTTTCACAAAAATTTAAAAAAATGGGCAATATAACAACATACTATTTTAAGGTTGCTGATCACGAATATGGTTGTATTTTTAATATTTGATTCTTTACTGGTAGTGCTAGCCCTTTGGGAGCCACTCCTAGAAAGTTAAACATAACCAATTTCAAACTGAAGCATATGTAGTACAGTGATCCCTCGCTATATCGCGCTTCGCCTTTCGCGGCTTCACTCCATCGCGGATTTTATATGTAAGCATATTTAAATATATATCGCGGATTTTTCGCTGCTTCGCGGGTTTCTGCGGACAATAGGTCTTTTAATTTCTGGTACATGCTTCCTCAGTTGGTTTGCCCAGTTGATTTCATACAAGGGACGCTATTGGCAGATGGCTGAAAAGCTATCCAGCTAACTTTCTCTCTCTCTCTCTCTCTCTCTCTCTCTCTCTTGCGCTGACGTAGGGGGGTGTGAGCAGGGGGGCTGTGTGCAGCTGCTTCCTGAAGGACAGGCTGCACGGAGCTTCGCATACTTAAAAGCTCAAAGGGCACGTATTGATTTTTTTTATCTCTCTCTCGCTATCTCTCTCTCTCTCTCTCTCTCTCTCTCTCTCTTCCTGCTCCTGACAGAGGGGGTGTGAGCTGCCGCCTTCAACAGCTTTGTACCGGCGGTGCTTCGCATACTTAAAAGCCAAAAAGCCGTATTGATTTTTTTTTTGACTGCTTGCTTTGCACTCCTTTGAAAAGGAAGATATGTTTGCATTCTTTTAATTGTGAGACAGAACTGTCATCTCTGTCTTGTCATGGAGCACAGTTTAAACTTTTGAAAAAGAGACAAATGTTTGTTTGCAGTGTTTGAATAACGTTCCTGTCTCTCTACAACCTCCTGTGTTTCTGCGCAAATCTGTGACCCAAGCATGACATTCTAAAAATAACCATATAAACATATGGTTTCTACTTCGCGGATTTTCCTATTTCGCGGGTGGCTCTGGAACGCAACCCCCGCGATGGAGGAGGGATTACTGTATTGTTTTAGACAATTTGAAGGTCAGTGATTAGGGATGGATAGAGAGATAAATTATACTTTAATTAACTTTAAATTTTACACAAGCTCTAAAAATAAATGTGATGTTATCCCTTTCCTAGGGATCTAACCATCTATGGACTTGTTTCAGGGGGTGAAAAATGAAAGTGGAACATGATGCAAAACTAGAAAGAACAGCTATGAGAATGGTCAGAAGAGGTGTGAATTGTTATGAAGAGAGAGGAAGAAAAGTGCCTACTTAAGGGAAAGATTTGGTACATAGGTGCAAAAGGAAGAGGGTGATTGAATGAAGAGGTGCACCAAAATTGAAGTGGAAAGGATGAGGTTAAGTGGGAAGCCAAAAGTGTCAGATGATGGAGAGTTGAGTAAAAAGATTTGGGAGTAGCTGACTAACCTGGGTAAACCTGTAAAATGGCCATAAACTGGTGATGATGATGAAAACCCAGTGGTGTTAATGGGCAGCATGTTGCATATGAACTTGATAATTAATTAATGGTAAACATTACCAAACCGACAGAGCTGGACCTTTCATTTTAGGTGAAAACAAGGTTAAGGTGTAATTACAGGAATTAAGATTGGTAAACACTATTGTACACTTCGTTTTACTTTATATTTGATAGCCTTGAAAGTTAGGAACATTTGTGACTGGTTATTTTTTCTACAAATACTGAAGATTATTGTCCCTATGAATGTGCAACTATATTTGAATGAATTCCCAAGTTATCTTGATAAAACATTAAAACAAAAGTGAGCTATTTAGTTAATCTCATTTGTCATTTTGCCTCATTAATAAATTCTGCATTGCATAGCATTTAAAATTCTACTGTCTATGAAAGTATTTTTAACTTGCTTACTGTATTCACAATACACTTGTATACTGTTCTGTGCACAGGGCAAAAGAAAAACCATGTTCTATTATCCGGTTGACCCTAGTGAGAAGCTTAGTGTCTTTGCAGTACGCTATGGAAAGTACAAGGCACATTACTTTACAAGAGGTAAGCAAACAGTCCAAGATAAGCACATCAATGTTTCAGAGTCTTTTTCAGCCATTTATCCAGACATATTAAATGAAGTCTTGGTGTTCATAGCCCAAATTCTGCATTATCAGAGTTCGAGGCCAAGGAGGGGTTCCACTAGGCATCTGAATCAAGCACTCTTTGGGTTACCAAAATGGCACCCCTCACCATTCATATTAGGGTTGAGGTGGGAGAAGTTGATTGCAGAGTGGCTCTATAGACAGATGCCTATTTTGACTAATATATTGACCGTCTCTAGACTCTAATCATAAAATAAAATGTATTAGTATTATTACATAGGTGATGTCGAATTCAGGCGTTAGTCACTGCCTTACAATTCTGACCACCTGAAATTCCTGTGTTTATGTGGAGTTTCCAAGATGTCCCTGATTTTCAGAGATGTTGGGTTCCATTCACATTCCAAAGAAGTGTCCTTTAATTTCAGCATTCACCCATTTTTCTTATACGTACCTACTGTTACTCCCTGAAAGGTCTGATTGAGCTCCAGCCCACCCTAAAAGCTTTGGGTGTAAGGCAGGAACCAACCTCGGAAGTGGTGCCAGGCTATAATCCTATATATGTCATACACACAATCATACCAAGTCAATTTAGAACTGTAATTCTAAAGTAAGGTGAATGATAGAATGGTTGTTGGAGGAGTCTTTTCATCAACTGTACCCTTCTATATTTACAGTATCATTTATCAGAGGATTTTAAAATATGAAGAACTTGTTTTGTATTTTTTATGTTTTCAGGAGCTTCACATAGTGACACAACTCCAGACCATGACTGTCACCTTAGTGCTTTTTTGAAAGCTCATGATCCACCCTTGCTTTTTGACTTGGAGTCTGATCCATCTGAGAACTACAACCTTGTCAACAATGCTTCCATGGCTGAACTTAAGCCTGTCCTAGACATGATCCAACAGGTGAAAGTAGAATTTGAGAAGTCAATGGTGTTTGGTGAGAGCCAAATTGGAAAAGGGATAGACCCAGAATTGGAACCATGTTGTGACCCAGCATGCACTCCAAAGCCTACATGCTGTCAGTGCTCTCCTTTGTAAAGAATGTACAGTATAAGTGAGTAAGCTAGAACTCACAAATGCATTCTGTCAAAGAAACCATTTCAATAAGTGTCTTTAAATGTATCTAATAATAAGAAACACACCATGTGGGTTTCCTTAAATTCAGTCCTGGAGTGCTACTGTGGCTGCAGGTTTTCACTCTGACCGTTTTCTTATTTAGTGACCAGGTTTTGCTGCTAATTAACTCTTTTGCCTTAATTTACGTTGACTTGCTATTTAAGTCTCAGGCCCTTTGTTCCTTAATGTTTGTTTCCTTAATTAACAGCCAAACACAATGAGTTACAAAACGAGCCAACACTTAACTAACTAATCTGTGTCCATCATACACAGTATTTAAAAAAAAAAGAAAGGAGAAGGTCTCAGTAATGTTGTCCACTCACTTCCACAAAATATTTTGACAGTGTTCTTAGAAAAAAGAAAATCAACAGTTTTAGAAATGTCTGCTGTGGCAGAATACAAACATCAACAAGCCATGAAATTAAATAATGGGTTTAATCAACAACAAGAATCAGCTTCTAATTAGGAAACTTAGTTGGTCATCTATTTTCTCACTTCACATCTTGTTATGTTCAACCGGTGTCGCATATTATTTGTTTTGGCAACCCAAAACATTTGTTTTGTTTTTGGTTGCTAATTCCCTCAGTTGTGTTCTTGTAATTTTAGTGGAGAATGTTATACATCATGCAAAATAGGGGCATAATAGAATTCCTTTGTAGTTTTTCTTGGACTCTTTGTTATCTTTCTCTATCATTAATATCTTATCTCTCTTATCTATTACTCTTTATTTTATTTTCAACAACATGCTCTACTTTCATTGATCTGTATTCTAAACACACTTATTCTACTCCAGACTATGTTGAGACATATCTTATCTCTAGAACCCTGGGCACAAGGTAGGAGACAACTTTGAATATAGATTCACACACAAAGCCATATTCTCACTCATACGGGTACAGTTTAGATTTTCCTCTAAACTTAAAATAATGCTTTTGGATTGAATGTTGAATCAATCTCCCCAAGTAGACCCACCAAGTAGAATTACAGTTCACTGTAGGTTACTGATAATTTAATATTTATTAATGTGCATAAATATCAGTAATATTTCTAATTTCTCTTTTAACATCTTGAATTCATGAAGTATACTCTCAAATCTTTAGAACCCTGCTACAACACATTATTATTATTATTAAATATTGTAAAGACCTGAGATGTCATTGCAGTAATGTTAGCAAGTGCATTGAGTTTTATATGAAATTTCTTTTTATAAAAGTGATGACACAAAGATTGTGCTGTTTTTATTGATGTGCAGTTTTAGATAGATAGATACTTTATTAATCCCAAGGGGAAATTCACATACTCCAGCAGCAGCATACTGATAAAGAAAATATTAAAGAGTTATAACAATGCAGGTATACAGACAGACAATGACTTTGAATAATGTTAACATTTATCCCCCCCGGGTGGTATTAAAGAGTCTTTTAAAGATAATAATGAGACAATTTCATATACTATATATTTATTATTTTATTTTGCTGCTTTGTTAACATTGCATCATGGATGGGTACTTCCATTTAGTCAGTAAAAACATACAACTGTTTAATGTAAATTCTATTCAATTGCCAATCACTGTCATTTAAAGTGTAAGCATTTTTATTTATTAACAGTTAACAGTGCAGTCTGTTTCTCAAACACCTTCAGCATACCACATCCTGTTACAAGAGTGTTTTAACAAAACAGTATAGTGGATGTGTCTGATTAAAAAATAATAAACATATTTTTAAATATAATTTAAGTGCATATCATCTATTCTATTTGATTTAGCATTTTATTTTATTGTTGTGCCTCTTAACAAGATGTGTTCAACATAGGAATGTTTAGTATGTTTATTTTGTCAATCTGAATATTGGCCCAGTATTATTTTAGCTTGTTTGCCTTTAAACCTTTATCACCATAGGTTCTAAAAATGATTTCGTTCTGACAAAAAATATTTGTTTAATTGAAATGAAAGCTAATTGTGAAATTTTTACAAATAACTTATATATACATAGTACTATGACTTGAAAAACCATTCTACTTCCATCCCTTCTTTCACATAAATGATTGTCACAACTTGGGGGTTCATCAGTTTGACTGGGAATACAGTATTCAATTGTAAATCAAACACTCTTCTGCCCCAAAAAGAAAGAAAATTATAAACATTTACGACATTAAAATGAAATGTCAACAGTTTGTAAGTATTTGTGGAAAATCTGAACCTGCCTGTAAGACCTCCGTTAGAGGGGAGTATTTATCCTTGATAATTAACTGAGGACAGGTGATTTTCCCCCCATTTACTCCACAGGTGGAGACCTTCAACAAATTGGGTGAGTTTGTCAAATGAACAATGCATTTTACCTGAGAAGGGTTATCCTTACATTTACATTACATTTATTCACTTGGCAGGCACTTTTATTTTATTTATAAAGGAGGTCAACACAATTAGACGAATATCAGTCTGGGAAGTGTTTTGAAATGGGTGTTACAGGACAAGATTACAAAGTTCACAGAAGAGCTCTAAACCAGACAGCACCAGAAGACTTATTAATTAGACAGATATCCGCTGAAAAAGAGTCTTAACACACTTCATAACACAGTGAAGGAATCGGGAGTTTGATGGTGGTGGGCAGTTCATTCTACCAGCTAGTAGCTATGCATGAGAAATCCAGTTTGAGCTTTGATGTCAAGCAGAGATGGCATCACCAGATACCATTCACTAGCACCCCAAAGTGGGCAAGAAAGAGCATAGGACCTCATGAGTGGTGTCAACACATTGATAACTATGTAAGCAAGCATCAAGGATTTAAACTTAATGTACCGGCAGCCAGTATAGAAACCTGAAAAGAGGAATGACATGTGCCTGTCTTGGCAGGTTAAACACAAGACACAATGCTGTATTTTAAATAACCTGCAGGGGATTGTAGTAGTCAAGGCCTGACAAGACCAATGGCTGAACCAGAAGATGTGCTGCATATTCTGTCACATACACTTGACCCTACAGATGTTATAAAGTGAATCTGTATGAACGAGAGACAGTTGCATTGTGGTCAGTGAAGGACAGCAGGTCATTAATCACCATCCCAAGGTTGTGTAACAAATTTACAAAGGGTATAAACACTTTTAACTCACATAATTTTGATTTTTCCTTTTTAGCAAATTGTTAAAAGGTTTCAGTATGTTTCTTGTGGTTTGGCATGATGTATGCTATTTTGTCGATCAGCTGGAAAATTCGTATTTTTATATACTGTATTATAAGTAGCCTCCAAAATGTGGAGTACCTTTCAAGGCATATACTGTACACTCCAGGATACGGTGTTTGAACTCTGCACTGGTCATGGGTTTATGTGGAGTTCGCACCCCTGTGTCTGCATGTTTTGTTGTGTTTTTTTCCCGTGTATTCTGTTTTTTCTCTCACATCCCATAGATTGATTAGCGATTTCAGATTAACTCCTAGCCAGTGTATGTTTGTTAGTGGGCCCTGCAATGGACTAGCACCAACCCAAGGCTGTTTTCTGCTTTAAGGCCCCAGCCAACCTTGAAATGGATAAAGCTAGATAAGGAGAAAAATATAAAACAGGATAAGAGAAATCTTTATAGTTTATCATTTTTATTTCAAGTGAATGTCAAGTTTTTGAAGAATTAAAAAAAAAATAAAATTGGGATAGATTTAACATTGTTTAAATTGTAATGGAATGGTTTGTAATGTTATTGTTGCAATTTTAAAATCTAAAAAATGTAAAGTCTTTTCAGAGGTTATGACTACATCTTCAGAAATGTATATCTTTGTTCCAGTTTGGAAGAAAACGGCATTGGCTGCACATGCAACAGTACAGAGTAAAACTGATTGTTGTCTTTTAAATTGTCAAACTCAAAAATCTATGATTTTTTTTTTAAACTGTTTTCTGTTAAGCATCCATCCATCTGAATGGATGGATGTTTTCTGTTTAATATTTATGATAATGTAAAGTCAAAAGCTTTCTGGAGTATCAATGAATAAATAAAATCATTTTTTTATGGTGTGACTTTCAATGATATCTGTCTGCACAGTTAATATTAAAAATTCATCAGATTGTCTGTAAGTTAACTGTAACCGAGATTATTGTGCCTAACTATGGCAACTACTTGGCTCATCAGAATAGTTTTTTAATTTAAAAAAATCATGCAGCAGTTCAAGACCGTTCTACACTTGATTGTTTTCAGTAGATTGGAAGCTACACTGACCCTGACTCTGTAAATGTGAATTTGATTGCACAAGGATTTTTATTGAAATTCCGTTTTAATCGGTTGCTTTGAGAGTTATGGTAGGTGGAATAAAGAAAGATAAATATGGAAAGAGAAGCCACTGGCATACAGTTGGGTAGCTAGATTAATACCAACTAACAGACGCAGACCGCATGCTGTACACTGGGAAAGTTAGATTAAGACTAACAGTTTCATTTGTTTGTAAGTTTCATTATTTTGTAGATTCCCAGTATTATCCTATAGACACACAAGATGTGCAAATGAAATACATTTTAACAAAATATTTTGTTCACTCTTACCTCATGGTCCTCTTTAATCATGTTTTGGTAAATTGTAAATGTTTTATGAGTAGCAACTGAAGAAAGTTGCATGTCCTGGATAATGGACTATGTGTCAGGCAGTCTGCAGTTTGTGTGACTCAAGGACTGTTGGGCAACACTGGAGCACCACAAGGAGCAGTCCTGTCTCTTTTTCTCTTGCTCTGTACACCTCCGACTATAAATATAACATTAACTCATGTCACTTGCGGAAATTCTTAGATGATTTTTTCACTTATGGCATACATTGACAAAGGGGATGAGACATAATATAGGAGTCAGGTGGAAATGTTTGTTTCTTGGTGCAAAGAGAATTGTCCATATCTTAACATCAGCAAAACCAAGGAACTGGGAATTGACTTTCACCTCACCAAAGAATCTATATGTCTGGTCACTCTTTAAGGAGTGAATGTAGAGGTGTTCCACTCCAACAAGAAATTGGTAGTCCAGATTGATGATGGGGTTAGACTGGTCTCAGAACACAGTGGAACTATATAAGAAGTTATAGGATGCACTCTGGACCCCCTGGAGGTCATAGGAAAGAAACAAAATAAAACAGAGTGCCATTATGAACAATGCTACACATCCTCTCTCTGACACAATAACATTGATGACTTTCAGCCATCAGATTATTCAGTAGAAGTGTGTCAAGAAACACTACTGGGGCTCCTTTATACCAACAGCAATACCTCTGCATAATGCCTCACTGTGACAGCCAAGTCATAAGTTTTATTTCTTTTTAATTTTCTTGCTTTATAGTCGTTCTGGTGTGTTTTTAGACCAAAGTGTCTGTGTATATTTATTTATTATCTACATATTTATTTATTTAAAAAGCTTATGTGAAAAGCCAAATAAATAAAGTTTTACCTATCTATCTAAACAGCAGTTTCAGTTCAAATGCTACAACGCAGTAGTGCATCCACTTTGGATTTACAGTATATGATTATAGTCAAAGCCCTTAATTCACTAGAGTATGATGTAAGAAAAGCAAATAGGTGCAGCCAATTGACAGTAGATTTTAAGCAACTCTGAGAAGGTAAACCAGATTATCTCAGGCTGAGTGGAGAACGCTTGAGGAGGAAAGTGATGCTGGTGTGGCTTTTCTCACAGCCACTAACCCAGTGTTTCCCAAACTCGGTCCTGGTGAACCCCTGGTGTTCCAACCAGCTTCTGTTTTTAATTGAACTCCTTGGCTAATTAAGTGAACTGATATTTCCCAAGTTCTGTGTTTAGGGAACAATAGAAATTAGAAAACTTAGTTTGGTTAAAAAGAAATACATATATATTAAAATGTACCAAGAAGTTATATGTGAATAATGTATTTTTTTTCTTTTTAACAGTATTTTCATCTTGATTTTCATTCTACTTTTCTAGGTGGTCTAATTATTTATTTAATCCATTATTTACTCATTAGTGGGTCGGTTGCTAAAGTACTTGCAGCCTTTGATTATTTAGTGTTGTTTGCCTGCGTGTCTGCTCTGCTCATTTTAAATTGTCATTATTAAGATACAACAAAGGGGGAAAAACTGCACAGAGAAAGGGCAACGTATAATGAAATCAACAAAAGAGAGTTAAGCATTTAAACCTATAGCAAAAGCAGAAATATTTCTAAATGTCATATAAATGTAAAAATCATGCTGCTATGCTTTTCTGAATGTCGAATAAAAGAAAAAAAAATACCAGCTAGTTAAATGAGATCAGTGATATCAGGCGTTGTCGCTGATTAGGAATCTGGTTGGAACAAAAACCTGCCACCACAGTGGGTCACCAGGACCGAGTTTGGGAAACACTGAGCTAATCCAATGGATGCCACCCATTTTCCTTATCTTAATAAGGATGTTTGTACTCAATGACTGCACTAAAATCTGTGCAAAAGTGCCTTCAGCACAGGAACATGTGAAGTTGCATCTTCATGGAGCGTAGTATGACTACAAACAAAACTAGGAACTTGTTTAATACAAGAGAACAAGTTCCATCTGCATAAGATGCAGGAACAAAATAATTAATATTCAAACATTCAGACAACAAGTATTGTCTGGCTGTAGAAGTGCTTTTTTTTTTTGCTGGAATCCCATATGGGCCTTGGTGTGGGCCCCGTGTCCAAACTGGTGTAGGCACAGAGGCGATGATGAAACGGGAGTCGGACATGGATAAGGGTTAACACACCTCAGCCTCATGCATTCTTTGTCTTTGCTGTTTGAAAAATTATAACTAAACAAATGAGCTACAGAACAGAAATGTAACAGTTGAAATGTTTCTTGGTTCACTTATACCCTTGAAAGAGGCTTTGTGGGCAAGAGTGCAGTTGATGCTTTTATGGCTTTGGGTTTTGCGATGATGTATCTGTTGTAAAAGTTACTATGTAAGCATTCACTTCAATAGACAGTACAAAATGTCATGAATGGCACTATGTTTTCAATCACAAAATTTACAAGTAAAAAATAAGCTTTTCATTCTTTATTACTGTCTCCTACTTATTTGACATGGAAAAAAATTAAGACTTTAAAACAGAATACAAAACTAAAAAAGATAAGTGCTTTACAGTGTGTTGTACAGGAGTATGTTTTGAAAATATTTGTACCTGACTGTAACATTTTCTGTCTACTTTTATTTCACCACATTTTCAACTGCAAATGCCTCTTTTTTTTTTTTACTCTGAAATATTTTGCCAGACATATTTGTTACTGCAATATTAATCAAAAAAAGGGCGCTATGCAAATATACACAATGCTATGAACAGTTAGTTATCTAGAATACAGCCTTCCCCATTTCCAAAGAATCTGGGATGATTTTCCAATGCGCACTGCTGGCACTAACACCAGGGGCCTCATGCATAACGCCGTGCGTAGAATTCGCACTATAACATGACGTAAGCACAAAAGCTGAAATGTGCTTACGCACAGAAAAATCCAGATGCAGGAATATGTGCGTTCGCCAACTTCCGCGTTCTTCCGCTACATAAATCCCGCTCAGCGTGGAAATAAACGCACGTGCACGCGCTTACTGTCCCGCCCCAACTCCTCCCAGAATTACGCCTCTTTGAATATGCAAATCAATATAAATAGCTCTTAAGCCCAGCGTTCTGTGAAAAGGCAATGGCAAAAGTACAAGGAAAAATAGAGGAATTTCAGCGAATACCAAATAGAGGCAAAGAAAAACGTACTATTTGTTGGTTTAAACAGTTATATAAGCAACAAAAGGAAGTTGATCGAGTGACATAGCGTGTCGGAGAAACTCGAAAGCTCAAGTTCACAAAGTCGCACAGTGCCCGAAATAAAAAAGTTGTCACATATCAAAGTCGGCGTGAAAAGGCGACTCGTAGCCCACCGTCTGAGTGTCATATGAAAACTTATTAGGGTACAGTGAAAAAAAAGGCACATAGTGTGAAAAAAGCACGAAATGTCAACTTTAATCTCGAAATTTCCACTTTAATCACATAGTTTATTTTGTCATTAAAGTAGAACATCATAAACTTCATCTTAAAATCATTTAATTTACTAGTTTCTCAAATCCCTTTGTAACTAAAGTAGCACATTAAATGCTTTGTTCTGTATTTGATCTTATATGTGCTCTATGTGCCTGAATCACTACGTGCTCTTCCTCCGACAAGACACAGAATCCATTACGTTCGTAATATTACAGCTCTCTGAATAATTAAAATACTGAGAAGTATATGTGATATCATTGTCATGATGATATGAGTTAAAGCATGTTATTAAACATGGGAACACGGTGGCGCAGTGATTGTTCATGTCTTACTGCAAGATGCTTGCTGCGCCATGCGTGACCTTCAATGAAATGCTTTATTACAGAAGTACTGTCTTTTTCAAACGTACTAACCCCCAATTCCTGTCCTCACTTTTCTTTCTCCAAATACCCAATCGCCACACAATCAGCTCTGTAATAGACGTTAAGGCCACCTGTAAGCTTAGAACGCTGATTCTTCAAAACTTTTAAAGGAACATCGAAATATCTTCGTAATGTTTAATTATTCTATCCATCTATCCTTCCAGTGTCGCGCCAGCCACAGCATTAATACAGCGCGAGGCAGGAACAATCAGTGAATGAAGCTCAAGCTCGCTAGCGCTGCGGCACCATGTAGTTAAAGTTTTATCTGTATAATATAATCATATTTTGCTGCATTTCATCTTAAAAATGATATCGTCATCATATGTAAATACGTGCTTTATAAAGTGGCTCAGGTTGTGCAATATTATAACTGTATCATAAGTACAATTACTTAACGGTAACTTGCAAGTACAAACAGTTCTACAAGGAGCACTTGATGGACTGATTGAGTGCATGTATAATTCTTGGGATGAAACTGTTTGTGAACCGCGAGGTCCGAACAGGAAAGGCTGTGAAGCCTTGGTTGGATGAGAGCAGTTCAAATAGCGAATGGCTAAGGCAGCTTGATGCTGTATACCGATAATTCTCTTTCCAATCGCTGTAGATCTGTGATTCACATTCAGATACAGTGATATAAATACTCCGAGTGGTGCAGTGCGAGTAATACGGAAAAAGATGATCCGCTGTGGCAACCCCTAACGGGAGCAGCTGACAGAAGAAGAAGGTGCAGTGAGAGTAACAGCGCAAAAGAAGTTACGGTATTTAGAATAGTTTGACCATTCTGTGGACCATTATATTGTTATAGGTTAATTACAATCAGATGCATTAAATTTATGAACGATATGCGGTTAATTTCAGTTTATTTGATAAAGCCGCCATTGTGGATGTGGATCTAAGAGAGGGTAACCACACAGGAACAGTAGCACTGCTTTGACGCTGGGTGTCGCCAGTCTGGAAAACCGAGCGGAGAACTTGCGTACGACAGGGTATGAGCTACCGTGGAAAAGTGCGTTGCTTTACGCCAAGTGTAGGTTTTATACATCGCCATTTCAACGTGGAAACATTCTTACACAACATTTCTGTGCGTACGCACCGTTTATACATGAGGCCCCAGGTCATCTACACAGTCGTTCCACGTACACCTCGGTGTGTCCCGCAGAACAGGGCAGGGCTGGATGTTTGGGGCGGTGCTGGATGTTGGTGATGCACAATCTCAGGTATTTGCACAGATGATGCCGTGATCACAGCAGCCGGCTGAACAGAGTGGCACTGATCGACAAGCTGCAGCAGGGAGTACTCGTGCGCTCACATGATGCGGTTAGCTGACCTTATCACATGTGTTGCTGTTTTCTCACATTCTCTTGGTAGAATGGCTCCAAAACACATCATAAGAATATTGGAAAAGCCTAAGAAAAACTTGAATTTGAAATTAAAAATGATAAAATCTAGGTAAAGCACTTTATTAAACATTATTTAATGAAGGGCAATTGCATTCTTAGGGTATGTTTTGATGATTAATGTTTTTATTAAACTAATTCTGAAAATCCCCGTGACCCTGTGTTTGGATTCAGCGGGTTGGATAATGGATGGATGGATAATTCTGAAAATGTTCGTGGAGTTCTATGTTGTTTGAACAAACATTGGGTTCATTTTAGGGGTCATGAAACAGTTAATAATGCTTTCCGTTTAAATGAATTGTCAATGGTAGTCACTTTACAAAAATTCACTGTATGAAGGTGCTTTCGGGAACAGTTTAGCTCCTTCATGAAGTGGATAAAGCCTGTACGGCTCTCCTACTGGGGCCCACCTCACTGAATCAGGATACAATTATTAAGATGTCCACTCACGCTAAGTGTCACTCCTTCAAGCTGCAATTCCTAGGCTTTTACTTTTGTGATTGCAATATGACTCACTCACAAAATGAAGGAAGTTTCAGTGATTTTCAGTTTGTTAAGAATGCTTTAACTATGAAACAGAGAGAGAGACTACTTTTACCTAATTACTTAACTGCACTTAATATCAGATACTTTAAAACTTCTATTTAAGTAGTTTGCTAATGGGCAAAGTTTACTTACTTTGTATCTCAACTTGTACTTTATAAACACCTGAAGCAGATCTATGATTGTATATTTAAATAAGTCTTTTGAGAGAATAGTATGCATTTTGATATCTTCAAAGAATTATTATTTACAGGAAGTATAGCATGTCATAACATTTTCTAACCTGCTTAATCCAGACCAAGGTTATGGAGGGGCTGGATCCTATCCCAACCAGCAAAGGACACAAGGCAAGATAAACCCTGGATACGGAACCAGTCCATCACAGGACAAACAAACACACACATTAGGGCGAATTTAGGGTTGTCAATTCACCTAACTTAAAAATCATTGGACAGTGGGAGGAAACCAGACCACCCTGAGGAAACACACATAGACACAGGGAGAACTGCAAGGTAGCAGCACTACACCTGTGGCATTAGGAAAAGTAGCATGTATTATATAAAAACAAAGCATTCTTAAACCAACTTACTCAACATTGAGCAGGAGCTTATCAAGTGCAAGACAGAAATCATCTCTGAACAGTTTTCACATCATGTTCTTGACACAACATTACCTGTTGTACCCTTAAGTTCACCTACATTACATGTAGTTTTGGGTATCCAGTAAATGACTATCACTGTATATTTCCACACATTCACTCATTTCCTTAATTCCAGGTCACACAGTGCTGAACCTAATTCCCTATTTCAATATATTTGAACGTTCCATGACTCACATAAAATTCATCCAAAGCCTAACCTAGGAACATAGGACAAAAGGCAAGAACCAACTACAGAAAAGGGGCAGTATAAATCAACTGGACTCACTCAGGCACACTGCCATGCAGGGCCAACCTAAAAAACACCAATTAACTGAACATGTACATCTATGGGATGGGAGGATTAAGGCTGTTGTAACCTGAGAAAAACTCAGTCAGACATGGAGAGAACTTGCAAATCTTACAAAGTGAGACGGCTGGAGTGGGATTCAAACCCCAAAAAACGAGATCATTGATGATCAGGAATAACAGCTGCACTAGAACAAAACAATTGCACAAACATATTACCATGATCTTTTTAGTGCGTTCGCAAATAATGAATAATTCAAATGTGGCGTGCATATTCTTCAAATAAATTTGTCAAGACAGTGCAGTTCTTGATAAGAAAACTTGCACAGACCGCGCTGTACACAGTTTTAGAATTTCAAAATCTCCCATTGAAAAGCACTGGCGAATTTGGAAACCCGTCCAACTTAAAATGGAGAAACTTTCTTTGTGAATTCAAATTAGTCTACTCTCTCAATTTTACCATAACAGCAGTTTACATTAGCTTGTATATTTTGTATTATTTGCTGTTTTTCTCTTCCAATAGGGGTCGCATGATACACACAGGCCCCCAATACAAATAAATGAAACACCAGCAAACTGCGTGCGCGGGTAGGAAGTCGCTGATTGGCTGATTGAGCATGCGCAGACGCACAAGTACTGTAGAAGAGAACAAGCAGCGCCTCAGTCCTCTAGTGATGGGAACTCCGGCTCTTTTCAAAGCTTCGGCTCTAGTGATAAGGAGAGGCATTAAACAAATGAGCCTTTATGTGTTGGGCATACAAGCTACACAAATGTGCAAGCCTGGGACTTTGATTCGTAAATCATAGGGTGATCAGATTTTCAGAGTGCCACATTCTGCTGGTGTCCATAATGGTCAGTCAATGTAATATAATTTGCCTTTCACTTCTATCATTCCCTAATATTTGACAAAACTAAATAGCCGTGCAATTCCCACTTCATGAAAACTGCAATGGCCAGACATGCTCTAGCAAAGAAGGAATTAATTACATTTTTTAAAAAATCAAGGTAATGGACAATTGCAAACTGCTGCTGTGTGTAAATATGGTGTGTGTGTGAGTGAGTGAGAGTAGTCCCAGTGATGCACTGGGGTCCTGTCCTGTCTTCAGGCTCTTGCCCAATCCTGGCGAGAAATCATTTGGCTTCTGAAACCCTGAAATGGATTGAGAAGGTTCTAGAACCTACCTATTGAATTCAATCCATTAAGGGCTACAGTGCCTGCACAGTTCTCGAACACACCTAAATGTTAAACCATGCATACAATTTCTAACTTGTTTTACATTGCAAAAACATAACAGCTCCATTTATCAGTTTTTCACTTTCCAGTACTGTACAGAGCTTTGTGGACCCTACCAGCAATGAGTACAGGGCAGGAACATTCTCTGAATAGGACCCAAACTCACTGTAGACTATA
This sequence comes from Erpetoichthys calabaricus, assembly GCF_900747795.2. Classification (NCBI taxonomy): domain Eukaryota; kingdom Metazoa; phylum Chordata; class Cladistia; order Polypteriformes; family Polypteridae; genus Erpetoichthys; species Erpetoichthys calabaricus. Next base: position 274,240,146 of record NC_041394.2, on the reverse strand, counting down.
CACCAATACACTGACTCATTTACATACCGACAACTTGCAGTCGAAAATCCAGAAAAAAAGTATATCCTAGAACTGTTTGAGGAAGCACACAAACATGAACACTTCAAATAGAAGGCACTCTAGCGAGAAGGTGCACCAATTCATTTTGAGGACCTCACATAGCTGGGAAAAAGGTCTAATAACTCTGAGGTGACAGGCAGAGACAATAAGACTGGTTACCTTAAAACTGGTTTTCAGAAAGAAAGAGGTAGTGGAACTTGGAACTTAATCATTAGGAAGATTGAAACTCAGGTTTGCTCCAGGGACAGAGTCTCCTAGGGCATGCCGCCCACTTCATGAACATGTGGGAAACCTCGCCAAAAAGGGGGAGGTAGGCTAATGGCCAGAGCAGTGAGGAATCTAGTCTTCATTGTCATCTCTTTATAACAAATAGCATATGTAAGGGTAGGCTGCAAGTTTTGCGATCCAAGTTTAAAGAGTTACTTTCAAAGATGAGGATCAGAACTTAAAAGGGAGTTTTCCGTGAAGCTCTGTTTGTGCTATGTGCCAGTCTAGGTGAGAGATGAGAAAGATTATCATGTGCTGCAATTCTTGGTGGAGGATAGAGAGCATAGGTTTATGGGGTATTATGACTCCTTCTGAAGCAGATGGGATCTGTTTCACTGTAATGGGTTACATTTGAATTGGAGGAGCAGCAATGTACTGGGGAAATATATGAGTGGGTTAGTTGAGGATTGTTTAAACAACGAAATGAGGAGGCAGGGAGTTTAGGACACGCAAGGTTCATGACTTCACCTAAAGCAACAGACCTTCAGTTAAAAGGGGTAAGATGTTAAAATTGCTTGAATTAATATTAAAAGTATATGGAAGAAAACAAACATGTTAGAGTCATATGCACCTTAACATAATTATGGTATTATGGCAATTTACAGAAACCTGGCTAAATCTGAGAATGGAGGGATGAGTGTAGCATACTGTATGTAATTACACAATATTTAGGGAGAGAATGGCAAAACCCAAAAGGTAGAGGAATATCCATCTTTGCAAAAGAGAAATTGCATGAGTCTGCTTCAAAGGGCTGGTGAGCTGCATCATAGGCTGGGTGTTTGGATTTGGTTTGAAAGAACTAGGGACAGAAGCCTGATTTTGAGCCCACAGTGATTTTTTTTAATATATGAAGCAATCAAGTTTATAGGGATATTTTATAGTTATGGGAGAGTTTAATTACCCAAATATTAACTGGAATGACCTTGCAAGAAAGCCATAACCAGTGACTGTTTTTTACCACAGTATGTGAGAACACCAATGAGAGGAAAAGACTATCTAGATTTAGGATTTGGTAATTATCGGGACAGGATTCCTGACTGAACAAGTAGAATATACTAACTGTAATACAGTGTATTTCATAGAGTTTTGGCACAAAACTTATTTTTGGAAAATTTGACCAGATACTGCAAAATCCAAAAAAGGTAAGCTTGTAGAAACTCTGATGTATGTAGACAGTTGAGAAATGGTATACCCCTTTAAATATGGATAAATTTTTACGTGGAAAAGATTCGTCTTCACGTACAGATGATGAAGAACCCAGCACAAGTGTTACAAAAAAAACAAAGAAGATTGTGAAAAGGAAGTACAACGAAGACTACATTCGATATGGATTCTCGTGGTGTGGTGACGAAACGGCTCCAAAGCCACAATGCATCATTTGCGGTGATCAGCTATCAAACGAGGCAATGCCACCCAGTAAACTAAATCGCCATCTAAATTCAAACCATCCCAGTTACGCCAAAAAAGACAAACAACTCTTGTGTTAATTAAAAATGATAAGCGGTCATGCTTAAAAGATCTTGACCAAGAACTTCGGGTTGCGCTGTCAAATATTGAGCCGAATATAAAACTTTTGTGTTCATTGAAACAAGCGCAGGTATCACATTAATCAGTCATTCTGTTATAATAATTATTAAGATTGCATAAAAGTAAATATAGTATACTTATAATAAAAAATGAAAATTTATTGTAAAATTTGTGTATTAAATTAATATCTATATATCAGTGGCGTAGCTGGAGATCATGTTGCCCGGGGCGGTGAAAAATTTGACGCACTAAAGATGAAAAATAAATTGGAGTTCATGTTGTCCAGGGCGGTGAAAAATTTGACGCCCCAAAGCTGAAAGAAATTTTTTTTTGCGACTCCTCAAGGAACTAAAAAAAAGGAAGCTACCATAGTTTGGACGCCCCTAAATAGATGGCGCTCGGAGTGGACCAACCCCCCCCTCCCCGCCCTAGCTACGCCACTGCTATATATTTTGGCTTCTGATGTGCCGCGGAATTCTAGGAAGAACTTTGGTGTGTCGTAGGTGAGAAAAGGTTGCGGAGCACTGATCTAGTGGATAAAATAACATCATGCTGCCAAAAATCATGAATATTTTTATGCTTTTTGCCACTCTATGACATCTCATCAGTATTCATGGATGGAGTGGAGCCTTCAACCAAAACGCACCATGGCATTGAAATGAGAAGCTGTAAAGCCAGTTTTAGAACAAACCAAAACCGAGCCATTAGTTGAGTCAAGCAATAGTGGTGACAATGTGAATTGGTCACCAGACATTGACACGGATAGTGAAACTGATGTATGAATGAGCAGCCTTGATTTGCCTGATAAATTTAGTCCTGTGAGTGTTTACAATGGTGCAAGTAAGTGCATGGCAAACAGGCAAAATAATCGTGATCAAGTGAAAGAACAAGAACGACGTTAGTTTCCTAAGCACTGTTCATAATGCAGCAACTGTCAATATTCATGTCTGGGGAAGTGTGGAAGTCACTAAGCCTTGTGTTGTGCTGGCCTACAATAACACATTAGGTGTGTTGATTGTGAGGTTTAGGCACTGAAATTCTTGTCTCTCGTGTGCAAGCAACAGAAACAATATTATAAGAAAAGTGCTCAAAGAAACATGCTTCTAGGGTCCCAATTGCAACATCTGGCTGTGTGTTGGTGACTGTCTCAAAACATATCACACAAAAGGATGTATAGAAAATCTGCATCAGTACATCAGTGAACATATTTATGTTGACAATTTGATATTTTCAGGTTTCTGTCGGACAAAATAACATTTCCTCATGCTGAAAAAAATCAATATTTTTAGTTCATTTTTCTAGGGCTTAACATAACGCTAAGGAGGCTACTTTAGGGCTCCAAATTGGAAAAACAGGTAATGATATAAAAAGGAAAAAAGTTCCTAAACTGAACTAATCAATGCTTTCCCTAGCCAAGCAGGACTGCACTTCTACACCAGAGATTTTATTCTACACCCAGAGGTTTGGATGCCATATACTGTGTGCCTCCATCTTATATAGGCAGGGAATGATGAAGTCCTGCTGTAATGAGTTGGCAATGGAGTACCATTACAAATAACACAGTTACCATAATGAAAAAAAATACGGAAAACAATGGCTGTATTTAAAAAACTGGAACACAAAATTAATGGTGTTGTGATATTATTACTAAAATAATAAACAAAAATATCAAAACATTATTAAAATATAATAATTTAGGGAACCTTATGCAAAAACATTCATATATATATTTCAAGCAAATTGTAACAATGTGGTGATACACTGCTACCACATCTTCAATATCTGTAAAATCATACATGGATTGTATAAAAACACATGAAACTGCAAAGTATAATTAAATTACAAAACATCAGAGAAGTGGACGAGAATGAATTAAAGAGTTCAAGTGTTCATTGACATCAAGCATATATTTTATTCATAAGACCATGACAAGGCAGTGTGAATAAAGTTTGTTTTCTTTTTACAAGTCAATTTTTAAAGATACAGGATAAATATCATTTATTACATACTGATGTGTTATAGGTATACATTGAATAAATGTTGAGGTTACATCATCATGAGTTATACAGACTAAAGAATCTGTAGGAGGCTTTGTAGAACAGACTTGTAAGGAAAGGGGAGGGAAGGATGAAGAGACTAAATGTTTTTTTTTAGTTTTTTTTTAACAAAACAGAGACTTTATCCTTGAAGCAGATTTACAAAGCAAGGGAATAGTTTGTTTTTTTTTTGTTTTTTTACATATGGCAACTTTGCAAGGCATTTTGTGTAAGCAAATGCTATACAAGTTGTTGTTTAAATAAGCCGAGTTCTGACAGCTCTACAAAAGTTCATCAGTACCCTTAAGCAGGTAAAATTTGTATCTGTTAATACGTGTACTGCATTCAGCATGTGTTTGCGTGGCACAAGCATGTTAATGCAAACAGCCAGACAAATATTGTCAGAATTTGTGCAAAATGCATTTCACATACCATGTAATGCTACTGTAGTTGAAAAATGAAGGTCATTAGTGGGCCAATGCATTTACAAATCAACTATTCCCTTAATGGAAAACAGCTTCTTCAAAACCTGTGTCAGAGTTCTAGATTTACAAAAGTCAATTTTAAAACAATAATTTATATCCTCTAGAACATGGCAGATGAAGAATGCAGAGTCACTTTTGTTGTTGAGTTTGTGTTTGTGATTTTGTAGCTTGCTAGTCCAGTCATATTCCATTTTCACGCACTACCTTTGCTTACCATGAAAACACTATTAGTTAACATGTTGGGAAAGATAAAAGCAAATTACATTGTTTCTCTAAATGCAAGACTGCTGCACATATAAACACCACAATTTAATTTGCTAATCTAGTCTGTACATATGTATACAGTGCTTTAGCATCTTAACGCACTTTGGAAGTGTAGCTAAATCACTTCTTTACATTCTTCCTGTTACCTCTTAAAAATGCAACCCTCATGTTTCCTTACTATATGTTCTTTGCCAAATGATAATATGGGGGAAAAAACAAACAAAACTCCAATTTTCTTTTTTATTATAGACACTGAACAAAAAGTGTGTTATTTTTAAATTAAAATCCAAAAAAAACATTTTCTGGGTCACTATGCATGCCTACTATACATTATTATTTTATGTAGGATATTGATAAACACAAAATTCCTAACAATCTCTGTTTATTATCAGGTTCAAAGTACAGAAATAAAATTGGTGTAGCATTTAGAATAATTATTTCTAATAATGCATCTTTATTTTTCTGTCAAAATATCTCACCTTTAGACTTGATTATGGACTATTAATGCCACTTAAGTGAAAATTAAACTGAATGAAATTAAAATTGGCTGCAAAGGAGAAAAATGCACTGTATGTTGTAGTCAGGATCAACATCTTATAAAAAACAGAAAAGGTAATTTCTTTTCAAACAATCACATGAGGGTAGAAGGTACAATAATTTGCAGAATGAGATTGTAAGGCTAGACCAAATTCCACCACACCACCAGAACAGGCACACATACATTTCTGGTTGTAAGAATGTATATACTGCTACTCATTTCCAGTTATTTAACAGAGTACAGTTGAAGTCATCAGTATACACTCTTGTACAAGACCATTCTACCCCAAAATTATGGTTTATCCCTCCATACTGCAGCTAAAACACATTTACAGTGGAGTAAAATCATTTATGACTTCAGTCATTTAAGACTTCTGCACAATCTGGTGGCTGAAAGTTTATATATTAGGTTCAGAAATGCAGATTATATGTGGTACTCACCCATGGCTAACAACTTATGATAGAACAGCGTTGAGGAAGCTGACAGCAGAAACTTGCCCAGCATCTGGGAGAAGCAACAAGCACCCTTTCTCTGTGTGCTGCCCAGTTTGACCAAGACTACTCTAACCATGCTGAATACATATTTCATTTTGTTTTTATACACTTATATATTTCCCTAGTCCACTTTCTCCACATTGCTTTAATGATTTGGATGGTAATTTCTACCTCACTATCAATCACGGTTGCTTTCAAAGCCCTTTATTATCTTTTTGAATTTATCATAAAGCTCCTTAATCAGCAGCAATGGTGTATGATTTTAAAAAGATCAATATATTATAATTATTTTTTTCAGCACTGACTATATGACAGAGATATTATACTGTATGTTTACAACAATATAAAGGCAAAATTATATGGAGGCCAAAATCTAAGGTGAACACTTCAGATCACCAGATAAATAAATGATGCTCTCTTTCACATATTCATTCTACTTTTTAATATAAGATCTGGAAGAGATCTTGTCAAAAATAGGGATCAGGTAGGGCTAAATTTGTAAATGAGATGCTAATTTATTGTAAGGTTTAGACTGGGGTGATTACGCATGAGTAACCATTCTGAACGATTTTAGGCATTTAGTACCAATGCTAAAAAGCTTATGGGTGTTTCTTTCTTAAATTCACTCCTTTGCAAATGGAGTTTCATTGAAATGAATTATATATTTATTTATTGGGTTATTAAGAGATTTTTTGCATTTAATATATTAATATAATAAATTACTTTATAAAAATCATATATAAGGAGAATAATGTGTGTTAAACACATTTGATGCACACTAGTTTCCTTATTCCCTTGCTAAATATTTATAATGTCACTCATGAGCATCTGTGGATGGCCCTCGTGGCTCCTCTAAGGTGTATGTAAGAGGGCACTGTCACTAATCATGTCGTCTCCTACTCCTCCCACACTAGCAAGGATACTCCACGCCTATAAATCACGGGGTTGACAGAAGGAGGTATCACTCTGAACAAAGCACGACAGGGGATGGAGTTCCTGCACAATTGACCTAAAAGAAAAGAGAACAACACAAAGCACAACTGTGGCTATGTTTTGTTTATTTCATTGCCTCCGTGCCATTGAGCGCTTGTATTTTTGTTATTCATTAAGAAGTAAACGGGGATGACTGGGTTCGCGCTACAACATATCTTTGTGACTTGTGATTCCTTACTCGCCCACAATGAATATAACAAAAAGTATATTTAATGTTACATAATTCTATATGCAAAGGTACTGCTCAGGTTTCTAAGAGCTAGCTGAATGTCAACAGCTTTAAACCAATCCCACCAAGGGTGCCAGATCAGTGAGCTTTCTGGATGCTAGTGACAGAAATGAGGAGTACTCAAGTTATCATTCCTGAATAAGCTACATTATATCTTCTCTTGACTGAAATAACAGAACTTTTACATCTTAGACAGTGGACATTGCTCTGTGTCATTTGGCCACGGGCTGCTATTGTAACAAAGGCAATGCAGTTTGTGTCCTGAAGATATTGAGGAGATGTGCTACAGTAAATATGGGGCATACTTCAAAAGCTGACACTTTCCAATATGTTCTCGGTTATGTACTGTATACACATGTTGGGTAGGCCTAATATGGTCACAAGAAGTTACCTCCATGGTGCTACAGCTCCATTGATGAAGTCAGCACAGCTTATTAATGATGCACGGCATGCACTATCTGGGACAGGCCTGCTCAGCATCAGTCCTGAATGGCCACAGTGGCTGCAGTTTTTTGTTCCAACCAATTTTTGAAGGTACTGTCAGACTTGTCATTTAATCAGACAGCTCTCTCTTGACTGTCTTAGAGTTAACAGTAATGAGAATTTTGCCTCTTTTTGAGATATAGAAATACACATATTTTCATAGGAGTCACTTCATTTTGTACAGTTTTATTTCATTTTAATTGATTTGTCAGTAGTTTTAAAAGAAATTAGTCATATGTTGCAAATAACAAAGGAGACAACAGCCAAACAACTGAATTGTTTTCATTTTCACCCGTACATGTGTTTATCTCTAACAAACTGATTCAAACAAAATATTTTTAAAAAGAAAATAGAAAAAGGGATGTCAATCTATATTGTCAATTCTCCCAGAAAATTAAAACAGAGGAAAGATGGAATTTGTGACTGAGCAGAAAGATAAAGCATATCGAAAGCAAAAAATCAAATTAAATAGCAGGCACTAAAAAACAAAAAAATGAGTTTGTTGTTAAGAATTTTGTAAAGCATCCTGCATCCACTGTAGCAACCCAGGACCAGATGTGAGCATTCTTGATCTATTATTAAGCTAACAGGGAACTTTGAGAGAATATCCTCAGTAAATGGCTAGCAGTGCGTATTCCTGCATCAGGATTTTCTTACTTGTGGGTGAACACGCAAACAACTCAAAATCGAGTGCTAATATCATTTTTGTGCACTGTCAGGTAGGTTTATCAATAATGTTCCATTGAGAATGCAACAAAATAATATACCATTGTCGTTTTGTAGTGCACAAAGCACAAATTAAGCCTGACAATGCACAAAGGACTACCAAGCACTGGAAAAATGCCTGGCTCAAATGAATCATCCTTCACCATGTCCTCTGCAAATCAAGAGATTTGAAAGATTTGGGCATTTCCACAACGGTTGGGTCAGGTTCGCCATCCTGGCATGATGTGGGTATACTCATTTCCTTTGTAGCAATAACTGGAGACACTGTAACAATGCCTGACACATTAGCAGAGCATGATTTGATTTAAAAAAAAACGGCACTGCATCACGTTGGCTATGCTTATAGTTCGGGCTCATATTAGCTGTTCTGGTAACACACGATTGCTCAACACTTTATTTAGTAGTTCCCACACTATATGAAAACAGATTAACTTCTGGGGTGAAACAAACTTCTTTTAATGAATTTTTTTTTTTAAACGTGAGTAACAGTGCCATTTAGAGTAATGTTTCCTGCTTGCACTTACATTAAAAAAATAAATTCCTTTCAGTAATCAATACCTTCCATTACAACATACCAGTTCAGCAACCAAAGAAGACAAAATGAAAATGTTGATCCTCATTACCAACAATCCTAATTTGTCTCAAAACAGCTGTTTTTTTTGTGCTTGTCACTTGAAATTTTACAAGTGGCAACAAACTTGTAACTCAAAGGATTTCATATTTAGCAATAGGCACACAAGGAATAAGCCTCAAACACAGTAGGAACCTCAAAAAAAACAAAAAAAGAAAAACAGACAAAGCTCCCTAGGGACAAGTCATCTATTGAGATAGCCATCAAAAGAGAATGAATGTTGCACCCGCTCACTTCCCCATAACCCTACTTTCACAACATCAGAATTTAGACAAAGTGCAGTCACCAAATCAGATGGCTTCTCACATATCACAGTATGTGTGTTTATCTTTTGTGTTTATAACAGATATGCCTTCAGACATGATACCATACAATTTTGAAGGTTGTGCTCTTCCATTCACTCTTTCCAGTCACCATATAAAAACTATAATGAATGACATTTTATGTTGATTAACAGATTACCATCATTAAGTTAAACACTTTTAAAAAACTGTATTCTCTGGTAACTGTAACGGTAAATTTTCAGGTTATTAAGGTATCTTTCACATCTTATTTTTACATATATACAGCAAATATTTTTGACATTGTTGCCTCATTCGTTCAACTGTTTATCCAGGCTTGTGGTGACAGTATATACGCTGGGTAGACATGCTTCTCTCAGTCAGAATTCCAAATTCTGGTTAAAACCATTTTTTCAATTATTCTCCAGATCCATTAGAATCTCCAACATCCATTGGCTGTCTGTATAAATATTACAAGATGTTCTTTCAGTTGCTTTCATAGAGGCTATGCCTTTCCCTTCAAAGGTGAATCACTCCAAGAACAACAAACTAATTATTTTTTGTACATCGCTTTGAAGTCATGCATGAATGTCAAACATGTACATCAGCTTTGCATTCTTCTAAGTTAGCAGAACTGAGTTTGAATCTCCAAAAAAAAAATTCTGCTCCACGCTGGCCTCCTTTATCTTCTTAAGAGTAAATGATAAGACCAAAAAAACTCTAGGGGCACCTTTTTTCTACGGACATCTGAAAAGTATTGTAACAGAATATTCCAGTTCAGAAACAGTAAAAGAAAAGTAGTTTAAAAGAGAAAATGACTACCCAGCAGCCTCAAAATGGCCACACTTCAATTTGGTTTGATGTCATCTTATTCTAGATAAATATCTTCAGTAGGGCAAGCATACTCCAGATGTTCCTGATAATACTCCTGGAATGCACGTCTGAAAAAAAAATTATATTTCAGAAATATTCACATTAATAACTTGTACTTACACAGCAAGAAAGTGATTCTTAACTCCAGTCCATCATGACATTGTCCTATAAATGTTTGGTAAACATTCACTCACTGAGAAATAAAGCTGCATTGATGACCAAGATTGCACTAAGTAAAATATCTGATTTCTGTCTATTTATTGAGCCCTGGTTTAACAAATCAAGAACTATTCCTTTAGTTGAGGCAGCATTTAATGGTTTTATATTCCTTCATATATCAAAAACTAATGGTCAAAGAGGCTGGTTTGCAATACTTTTAGGTGAAGAACTGAATATTACCTTTAAAAATTGAAGTGATTTAACATCCTTTGGGGTGCTATCATTATCATATTTATAGTACTAATTCATAGACCACCAGAATCATATTCGTTATTTGAGATATGAATTTGGCAGGTTTTATCTAACCTAGCTGTAAATAATGATCATAAAGTGTTCATTAGTTAGTCTAATACTCATAAAGATGTAGGAACAGAAAATTTTAGCAACTGCATTAAACACAAGCTAAACTCAGAAAGGATTTGACAACTCCAATACTTTGGCTCTAATTATAGTGATGGGGTTCAAATTTAAAATGTAGGTATTACTCCACTAATTTAAATCTCTGATCACTACTTAATTAAATTTGACTTCCTCCTGCCCTCATTGATACAACCACAAATGAAAGCAAGAACAGTACAATATATAGGTTGCAATTGTGTTCCAAAATATATGGATATTGTGAAAATCTCAGACTTAAAACTATTCCAGGCTAACAGAGAAATAAACCTCATGGACTGTTTAGAAATCCGAGGAAGTCTGAAGTGCACTGCAAGATCCATACAAACATTAGGAACACAGATTTTATGAACTTCTTTAAAAGTTCAATCAATAGTATAAGATCTCAGAATTCACAGTCATATCACAAACTTGCTATCACAGTGTAAAACCCTGTCACTGCTCATGTACACTGCTTTCAGGTCAATTCAACTTTAAAACAGAAACGAAATCATAACTTTAATTTCTAAAATGATAACATAGGCCCAATCCAAACAAAACTACTGAACTACTGAACTTCTCAATTAATGTTCTCAAAGCACCCATTCTTAACGTTATCTATACATTGTCACTGAAAAGAATAAATTGTCAAATCCTTATTAAAATGAAAATCAGAACTATATCCAAATATATCAAATAATAATAGACCTATCTGAAATTTATCTTTCATCTATTAAGTACCCGAAAGTTATTTTCTGCTCAGCTTCAGTCTTATCTTACAAATTATAATTTAATTGAGAAATTATAGTCTAGCTTTCCCATTGGTCACAGTATATTAAAATACATTAATATACTGTAATAACATTGGATTCTCTATTCGAAAATTAATGTAGGAAATGATAAGTAAATATGATTAGGAGGGTCAGCTCGCCTGATCTGAAAACATACAATTACTCATAAGTGTACTTTGTACCTGAGTGCCTTTGGACAAAGAGTCAATATTAATCTTGTACAGTTGTATCTTTTGATCTGAGGTCATATATTCTAGGCACTCAGGTAAAGAGAGGTGTTGAGCTGTCAACTGATGGATAGTGGTTCTGATATACTGAATGGTTATTGGTCAGATCTGGAAAACAAATGTGTAATGAGGATTTGCTGAGATCTACTAGTGAGTTTAGCTCTCACTTCCAGAAGAACTTCACTTGCAACTTGGGAGAAGTCCTTGGCATTCAGTTCGAATGAATTCAGCATAAGACCTCAGTAGTGGAGGCAACAGCAAAGATTTTTCTCCACAAGGTTATTGGTGCCTGTTACGACAGCAACCCTAGGTATAATTCGTAGAAACTGTCAAGTTAAAGAAAGAGATCTTCCATGCAATATTAGTAGATTTGGCCAAGAGAAACTGAAAGTCCAACAAATCTGCAGCTAAAGGCAAAGGTCTGTGTGTAGATGGAATTTATTGAGGCCTAGAAAAATAACTTTCAGATGGTCTTCAAAAAGTTCCAAAAAATTGTTCAACAACTGAAAAGAATTAGGCAGGACTTTGTCCAGGCAGTTTTCAACAATAGGCAATATGGATATCAAGTGGGTATACTGTTGAGAGGTGAAAGGAACACTTTGAGGAACTCATAATCCTGGTAGATGCAACCTCCATACAGGAGTCTGTCTCTATGGCCTGGGTCACAGTGATGATTAAAAAGTTTCATAGTGGCAAGGCCACAGGGGTGGATGAGGTCCAACCAGAAATGCTGAAACCACTGGATACTGCGTGATATATAATATGTTATATTTAGACGTCTGCGCGTGGAAGTTTGTGTGTCTGTCTGTATGGCCCGGAAGTGAGAGGTGGAGTCGGGGTAAGGGCTCCACCTCCGAGGAAACAAACTCGCTTATCTGCTAATACACAAGCGAGGTGAACACGTCGGCAAAACGAAACCTCCGAAGAAAGAGTCATTCGCTTAGCCGCTAATACAGAAGCTAGGTGAACACATCGACAAAACGGTATTCCTTTTACTTTTCCTCCCGCTGCTAATACACAAGCAAGGTGAGCACATAAGCAAAACGAAACCTCCCGAAGAAAGACAAAGTCGCTTAGCAGCTAATGCACAAGTGATGTGAGCACATTGGCAAAACAAAACCTCCTCGGAGAGAGATGCCCAGAGTAGTTCTTTTCAATTACCTGACATCTCTACATTTAATTTTTTTTTCTGATGATTTCAATAGTTTCTAGAACCCCAGATTTTTACAGCACAGGCTTACACAACTAGTTATATGATATATCTATATAAGAAATTAATTAACAATTGATTAGACAGAAAATAACTGTGACATTTTCAGAAATATAGTTTGATACTCCTCCTCATTTTTAATGTTCAAACAAGGAAGTAAATGTCTATTAACATGTTCCATTCATGGACACTACAAGTTGGACCTGCTCTGTTCAAATTCAAATGACTTTAAATATAAGCCTACATCTGGTACATCTGGACATAAGGTACATCTGGACAGGTCTGACCTCATCCTACTGCCAACTGTTATTAACAGCATCACCTCTCTGTTATCCAAGCCAGAAGTTCTTATGTGTTTATTTTTATTATAACACACACACACACACACACACACACACACACACACATATATATATATATATATATATATATATATATATATATATATATATATACATGTATTTATTTATTTTTTTGAGCCTCTGTAAAATTTTTATTCCCCCTTGGGGTCAAATGCAATTTAATCTAATCTTCTCTAACCCAGGGGTAGGCAACGTCGGTCCTGGAGTGCCACAGTATGTGCAGGTTTTTGTTCCAACCCAGTTCCTTAACGAGAACTCAATTATTGCTGATGAAGCACATATTGCTTAAGTGACATTTTAATGCTTCATTTTAGTGGTCTCGCTTGTTAAGGTTCTCCAACCTTAATTGCTTATTTCAATCTTAAACTGCTGCATTCAGTGTTTTAATTGCTCCTTATTAGCAATAAGATGTAAAACAGGGGTAGGCAATGTCGGTCCTGGTGAGCCGCAGTGGCTACAGGTTTTCATTCAACCCAATTGCTTAATTAGAAACCAATCATTGCCAATTTCAGACCTTATTTAATTTTATGACTTGTTAGTCTGTGCAATGTAAGGCTTTTATATCGTAGATTTTTTTCCTTTCCAAGGATATCATCCAAATGATTTGAAACCTAAAACAGATCATTTTCAGTCTGTCACATTTTTCTATTAAGTGTTTTATTAAATCAAACCGTGCATGATGAACACACACAGATGTAATTGGAAAAAAGCTAGCTGGAGAACTGCTGGCTGCTTTGTCTTTTACATCTTATTGCTAATAAGGAGCAATTAAAACACTGAATGCAGCAGTTTAAGATTGAAATAAGCAATTAAGGTTGGAGAACCTTAACAAGCGAGACCACTAAAATGAAGCATTAAAATGTCACTTAAGCAATATGTGCTTCATCAGCAATAATTGAGTTCTCGTTAAGGAACTGGGTTGGAACAAAAACCTGCACATACTGTGGCACTCCAGGACCGACGTTGCCTACCCCTGCTCTAACCTACACATCACATAATTCTCCCCAATTTATGAAATCTATCTAAATGCTTAAAGCTTCATGTGCATACTGTTTAATGATAATTCAAAATAAAAATTGTATTTTTTTTTGTAATTGTAACAGCTGTGTTAGTATGCATCTGCAATGGAAAAGAAGTTAAAGGTTATTTACACAATTAAATGAAAATAAGGTAACAGACACAGTTATATCCGGTCAAATGTATGACTGAAAAGGAAACAACAGGTTGCTTATATAGGAGTAGAAGGAGGGAACAAAATAGGAGAACGATGTAATATAGCTCTTATAAACTCCTCCCCAAAGCTACATTGAAAACATACGTACCCCACACACTCTGCTACACGTCTCATCGTTTCCTGTGATACAAATACGTGACAAGCAAATCGGTTTAGTACTGGGTGTTTGGTGATAAATCCAAAATAGCTGAAAGAAAAGTAATAAAATATAATTAAAATCAAGTTATAAATGAAATACAAATAACTTTAGAATAAAACATGTAATTGTAAGTTTATTACAGTGTTTTATCTTTAACCGTGTCCTGCTATACAGTGTGGCTTCCCTTCTAGGCAGGGTTCCTGTGTTGTACCTGTATCTGTTGCTTTCAGGTTAGCTTGTGGCGTATCATGACAATGAATCCAGGGAAAAGGTAATGAAAACCGCTAATAAATTAACAATTCTTTACAAAGTGTTAACAATAGTTAATGGTTGTGCATTACAGTCCATGGTTTTATAGCAGCCGACCACAAAGAAAACCTGTGATTAGGAATAAAATATTTTTACACTGTCATAACTAAGCAATTTTTGATGTAGTTCCTGCCCCAACTTAGAGTGCATAGTTTTGTTTTGAATAGGAATATTTGTTAATTATGGCACCAAACAGTGGCAGTTTGTTCCATGCCGGGTACACATGTATATATATTGTTTTGCTGTATTCATGAACCTGAGCTTGAAAACAAATGATGGACTTTGAATATCTGTGATGTGATAAAGCTGTCCTCCACTATATGTAGCAAAGCAGATAAAACTTGTGCTTCTATACACACAGATATTTCTTTTCCACTAGATGGCACTGTTGGATGCAGTTTCAAACAGTGAAACCATGCATTTATTTGGGTCACCTATTGAAGTCACCAACAGGAGCACTTTTTATAAACATTATTTATAATAAGTTTAGAACTGCTTCAAAACACAGATTATCCTGAACTACAAGTCTATGCAGCATGTGTTTATTTCTAGCAGCTGGTCTACCAAAGTCAGTTTTGCCATGGTTTACCTTGAATGCACACCTACTGCATGCACTTTTTACAGTCATTTTTATTGATATATCTATCTGTCAATTGTTTAATTCAATCCTGTTTCTTACCCTCTTACCTAATTATGTACTATGAAAAAAATGTTTTTTGTTTGAACTTTGAAGTTTGGGTAGTCATAGGCACTTTTGTCTATTTTATAAGAACATATTTCAAGAACAGAAATACCAAAGAAGAACCTTTTCACTCTTTGGTTGCAGCAAGCAAGAGCCTCTAACTGCTGAAGCCAGCTCTGGATGGGATATTAATCCATCATGTGGTGTGATCAAACAGAGCCACACCCCCATTTGAAACAAAGCATTTTACACTGGCTAATCAATTTACAGTAAACTACTGTACTACACAATAGCTGGCCTCAGATTGGTGCTAAGATTATTTGCTGTTTCACAAGCTAGTAATAATTTACATAAATAAGTTATGCTTCTAATTGACTGATTTCATAGTAAAAGAAAAAAACAAGCAATGAAAGATGTGATGATCCTTAATTATTATTCAGGTAAGAATGATGGATTTGTATACAAAATACTGAAAAGTAAACAAAAATGCCCTCATAGATTAAGTTGAAAATAAAATAATTTAAAACACACAGTATATATAAGTGCTAAATGTGCTGACAGAATTGACAACAGTCAGCACTGGGTACACCTCAAGGTGGTATGTAATCTATTGTGTATATATGATGTATTGTACATCTGTAGCTTCATCAGATCAGAGATGATGGTTAGATCAATCACAGTGCTCAGTAATGATGATGCAGAAGCATCTCCTAATATTCATTCATTCATTATTTCATTGTGTCAAATGTGAAAGTAATCAGTGCAGTGTAGTTGAGACGCATCAGTACATTAGGCACAATTAAGGATCAAGTCCTGGATGGACTTGTGCTCACATGCACATATCCTTACTCTCTCATTGGGGAACATTCTAAGACACCAATTAATATGCACATATTTGGCATGTAGTACAAACTACCTGAGAAAAACCTACATACATTTAGGGAGAATGTGTACTTGCCATACAGACACTGAACAGACTGAGTTATCTCCTAATATTTAACAGGAAAGTAATACGTACATACAAGTACCGAAATAGCAAATGTGAAATGGCATTGTCAAACCAGAAGCCCCCAAGGACACTTGTCTACTGATACATTCACTGGAAACCTACCAGCTGTTTTTAGGATGACAGCCACAGTAGGAGATGTTCTTCATCTGGAAAAAATGGCTGCACCTGTCAAACTAATCATTGAGATGTGAATCAGATGGCATTCATTTAAACCAGTTTACAGTTTAATACAAACAACAATATATCTGTTGGCAAAATATGGAGAAATCAGTTAATAATATCAATATGCACCACTTTCGTGTTATGGCTCGGCTTAAATTTCTTTGCAATGACTAAGACTAATGGTTGTGGCTGGGCACCTGACTTCATTATAATAAAATGCATTTTTTCCTCATACAGCGCCTGACATAGGATATGGATCACTTTATTCTGTACAGATCTTACCTCATCATCCATTCCATAGTCACTTAAGCTCATGATTAACTTGATTCCTTGGAGGCTAATTTCTAAGTCACATGTGGTTGGAGGTCTTAGGTGTACTGTCTGCTTTCTGGTGGTGGCAATCTGTGGAAAAATTCAAAACAGAGAACATTACATCATGCATTTGTTTAAACATAAGTTTTATACAGTGTGGGTTCAACACTGAATTACCAAAAGAATAATGTACACTGCTGGACAAGATTCAAGATTTAGTCTCATTATTCACAGATTGTTTTATGAATGAATTCTGTTATCTACTATATAATAAAACACCTAGGGTGAGTGTGTCCAGTCCCACAGAGCAATCTAATTGGTCAGTTTGGCTTTGGTGACATGATCGAAAGAGGAAGTGTAAGTGTGAGACTCACAGGCTGAGAGAATTGCCTTCAAAGATGGCAAGCAGAAAAGTGGACAGGAGGAGAGAAAGTCACCTCTAAATTAAAGAGTTTGAGAAGCCGGCTTTACAGGAACATGCTACTGAGGGGCAGCACCGGTGAACAGACATTAGTAAAAGCGTAACAGGCAAACTGAGAGAGTCGCCTTCAAAGATAGAAAGTATAAAGCCGAACAGGAGGGGAGAACTTTGAAAATAATGAGAGCCTGAGAGGCTGGCTTTATGGCAACGCACTCAAGGGAAGAAGTGCCGGTGAAGAGATGTTCAAACACATGCGAATACAGAGGAAGCACACTGAAAGTACACGTAGGACAACAGATAGCAGATATTTTTTTTAAATATTATCTGTCTTTGACAGGTGCCATGGCTAGTGTTTTATACTTTATTTTTAATTTTTTTAATGAAGCATTTTGCAAATGGGCATGCTGTCCTCATCATTACCTGCTGATTTAAGATATACAGAATTGGTTGGTTTGATAGGAGTTGCCTATATTTTAATCTGTACATGTCATCATTGATGCCAAAGATTCAGTAGCACTCTATAACCATATTCCATAGCTAGGAATATCACCACCATAAGAACACCACAGACTATGAAAACTTAAGCGTTCACATATACTGTATGTATTTGTGATCAATTTTATACATTTCTTCCTGTTTTATTTTAAAAATACACATTTATAAACATTCTCTACTTATAAAAAATACTCTGATCATCTATAGAGTGAACAGTATTGTATAATAATGAACCCAAACTAACTAAAAAGAACTAATTGCCCCAGGGATTATGTAAATATCATTTTCCATCCATCCATTATCCAACCTGCTATATCCTAACTACAGGGTCATGGGGGTCTGCTGGAGCCAATCCCAGCCAACACAGGGCGCAAGGCAGGAAACAAACCCCGGGCAGAGCACCAGCCCACCGCAGGTAAATATCATATTTCTTTATATAAATGTTGAGATTGTCTTTTTTTCTACTGAACCATCTTGAGCAACAAGAACATGGTGTTCTTTCAGATCTTGTTGTATTTTAACAACATGTACAATCCAATTAAGTCAAAGTCAAGTAAACATCAATCTCAAAGCATTTTGCTCTAGCTTGGCAGAGGATGCAGATGTTTAAGCAATGTTCCTCCTATTTTATTTGAAGTATCTTTGCAGGCAGCATTTAAAGTACAATTGTCATTCGTTGTGATGTCCTTTTTCATTTTTGGTACAGTAAAACAGTCATTGTGACCCCACTGTAGAGTATATACACTCACCAGCTACTTTATTAGGTGCTTTATTTATTTTGTTTTATTACAGTTTCATTTTCTATTGACAGACATTGTTATACTTAATATTTTGGGACATTTAAAGTGATTTGATCATTAAAAGCCTGTTCCCATTTTTCACAATTTCACAATTGTATGTCAAGTAAGATTGTTAAATATCGAAAGAAAACCTTGTACAATGCACACTCTGACACCTACGCCAAAAGAGCTGAAAATTTAAAAAAGTAATATTTTAGTTATAACAGCAGCTAACCTGGCAAAAGAAAATGTAAGACTGAGAACAGTTCAACAGTACAATGGAACAATTTCAATGGTAGTACTCCAGTCTTAAGTTCTTACTAAATTTGTAGCTTCGCACAAGCAATCTTATCTTATTGAAACATGTCATTCTAGGTTAGCCCAGTAACCAAACCAAAACAGCCTTGAACTGTGATATCTAAGAGAGTTAAATACCCTCTGATGCAGGAAATACTACGCTCTTTATGTTTTTGGATGTAAGTACACCTTTTGATAATACTGACCTTAGCATTCTGTTATACCGGCTTGTGAATTTAGTGAGACTGTTACGCATTGTTCTGAGTGGGTTTATTTATTACTTAATGTAGCAAGTTATTTTTAATAACTGTAGACTTGTAATGATAGTACTTTTGCATTGCTGTCTGCAGTTTGATATGGTATCACTTACGTTCAGTGCTGGAAACAATTATTTTTTGGTTAATTATATATAACTAAAGCACAAAACCTGATTAAAAATGAAAGCAGTACAGTGAAAACTGAAAGAAGAAACAAAGCTGTAGTTACTTTCTGCATGGCAGCACAAAGAATTCCATTGCCTTGGTGATAAGGAACTTCCACAGAGCCCAGAAACTGAACTTCAAACTTCTCTACCCAACCAGTGTTTCGCTTTATTCCTGGAAGACCAAAGAACATAACATTAGATTTCAACTACCGGTAATTAATCTTCATATGTTAAACATACGAAGAATGCTTACTGCACTGTCAACCATCTGCATTGTTCAATCCAAACCTTTATCCAAAAGTAAATCAAACCCTTTGCTTAACTGAATTTCAGATTATCTGCTCTAAGACTAGCTAGAGATTGAAAAATGTCTCTCAGTGATTGTTTTGTATCTCTTAGATAACTGGATGGTGCTATCGTCATTCATTTAGTTAAATTTTAGGAAAACATACTCAGTATGAGCCTTCTTTGCTTCTTTAACTCATTCTGTCTAAATTGTTATAGAAAAAAAAGTTAATAGTATGCAAGAAGATATAAGAGCACCTTCAAAATATGTTTTGCACCTGTTCCTGTTAATTATAAAGTGATTTTTAAAAAATGGGGGTAGTTCTAGAAAAAATAGAATACTCCTCTCCATTAACATAAGTCAGTGTAAATTCTGTTGAGCTGATTGCTCCCTGCCAAATATTAATACCCATGTTTGCTGAGAAGATTAGAAATAAGCCACACTACTGGGTATTTCTGGATCCTTAGACAGTAATTGTTGCAGTTAAATGAATTAGGCTCAGATCTGCTAGGCTGAAAACAAACAGACTGCACACACATCCATGACATTATTGAAATTTAGCTCTTTTGAGTGATGTGGTAGCAGTCCTTAAATGTTGTTCTCAGAGTCTGCTTTTGACTGCAGGTTTTTTTTCCACTAATTCATGCTTTTAATTGAACCCCTATCTTAATCAACATGATGTAATTTCACAATTTCTGCCTTTATTTTACAAGAAATGCTCAAGTAAGACTGTGCTCAATTTTTAAAGGAATATAAAAGCTTAACATTTAGAAGTATAAGGAGGAACAAATTTACAATGTTTTTTATCTGTTCTAACAAATTTTCATTATATATGCCAGCCTATTATTAAAGAGTACACAATGAAAATGACATTGACACAAATGCTGTTGTCAGGCATC
The DNA here is from genome assembly GCF_900747795.2 of Erpetoichthys calabaricus. Lineage (NCBI taxonomy): Eukaryota > Metazoa > Chordata > Cladistia > Polypteriformes > Polypteridae > Erpetoichthys > Erpetoichthys calabaricus. The sequence goes on along the minus strand of NC_041394.2, from coordinate 274,219,627 downwards.
CATTGTAGTTTTCATCTCTATTTGCTGTACCACTGCCAATACACGAGCACCAAAAGGGTGGGAAAAAATTAAAAAATGAAAAGAGTGTCCTCCCTGGGACCAACTGCTTGACACTCATTTGAAGGGAACATTATCACCTCAACCTCAATGCCCTCAGCTATGAGCCAATTGGGTGCCTGCTGGAGATCACTGTCTAATGGGGCCAACATCATCTGCAAACATCAGAGATGTAACTTTTAGCTTTCCAAATAGGATATCTCCCAGCCTCTCCTGCAAAAGTCATAAAAAGGAGAGAAACAAAATGCAGAGTCCAGTGTCTCCATTGAATACACTTGAATTAATAGTAAATAAAGGAACCAGTGGCTGATAATCCGCATATTCTTGTAGCCCCATCCATAATGCATCACAGAATACACAGTTGCAAGCTTTTTCCATGTCCACAAAGCACAAGGAAGGAGGGCGGCCAAATGTCCAATACTGCTTATAAGTTTGCAAGACAGGGTAGATGTATTAATGAAACTGAACCATGAATCAACATAGCAGCAGTAGATTTGTAGATTTTGTACAAGGCCATGGTGGTGAAGTGGGAGCCACCTGGATGAAGCTTTTGATGAACTATGGTCAGAAGTTCTGAGTAGCAACCGCAGCAATGACATTGCAAGTAATAGTTGATAAAATCAGTTTCCTGTGGAGGACTACTACGCTTACTCAGTGTGATAGCGTGAGCAGCTCAGAAATTGTGGACAACCTGAGAGTAAACCCATTGCTTCTCAAGAATGCGAGGAGCCAGTTGAATTAGTCTTGATGTGTAGTTAGGATGCTCTGTGGACTGCTCCCACTAGAGATGTAACAAGCAAGGCCCAGGAGCAGATGTTGCTGTTGGATTGGATTGCATTTGTTGATCAACCTAGGAGCATCTGGGAAATATGCAAAGGGAACGGGAAAAATCCAATAAAAATAGGGTTGTCTTATTTCTTCAGCTTGGCATGTTGGAATGGTGATCCCCACCATGATTAACACTGATGAAGAGAAGAAAAGAGTGTCCTAAGAACTAGAAGCAATTTATTTTATGAACCCGTTTAAAGCAAACTTATTTGGATCGTACAGGCATGAAAGCATCAGGCATTAGGGTAAAGCCAACCTTGGATAGAAAGGATTACAGGGCATGTTCACTAACATTCCTCTATTAGGAAAATGTCAATTTGAAGTCACCAATTGACCTAGTACATGTTTTTAAGAAGCAGCATGAAAACTGGTGTGTCATGAAAAAAATGCAAAAGACATAGGCAGAATATGCATACAAGTTCTTCACAGGTAGTGAGTGGGCCACATTTCTAAACCAGTCTATTGGGAACTAATGACATAGCCTTCATGTTGCCTCTGTAATAAAAACTCAGAGAAAAATATAGATCAATCTAACTTTCTGACTGAAGTATATCACACACTGGTAGGGTCTTTCTGAAGGAAAGCAGAAAAACCATCCACTGGAAACATCCCAAAAAATCTTTGCTTACTGACGCATGTAAAGTGAGATTGTCGGCTATGCAGAATGGTGTAATTTGCATATATATGTGGAGTACTGAATGCTTTCAATAAGATGCCAAAGACATACAAATGCCACTGCCAGCAAAAATATGTTAGTGTTCAGTTCAGGAGTTTGGATTGACCTGAAGCCTAAAAGTCTGTGAAAGACACTGACATTTAATAGAGGCGGTATGAATAGCAACACACATTTTTTCATTAATGTATGATCTGTTCTGAAATGTTTTCAGTTACAGTTCAGCTAGCTCAAAGTCAATGATTTCCTGTCTGATATTGAATCATTTTCAGAACTCTTGCTACTGAATTGCTAAACTCTAAAATCCAGCCACTGTTTTCCTTGTATAAACCTTTATGGACAAGAGAAGTCGTCTGACTTGTAAGAAGCAATTGTTCAGCTCCTGAGAAATGCTTACTTAACCTGGCACCAACACTATGGTCTATCACTGAGGGTCTGTCAGCATTTCACTTGTGTTTTAGATAAGCTGCTCTTATGTGACTTTTCTATAGCCGTCTGAATTGATGCTCACTTTAATGTTCTATTTGTTAAACGTTACCCATCAACCTACTCCCAAAGTATGGACTTTTGGTTCACCATCTTTCTGTATGGACATCTGTAAACTCTTCTTAATGTCTTATTTTTTCCCTGTGATTCATTAGGTATTTGAAATATTGTATATTGCTCGGCACCATTCACCTTTTTGTATTGCAATTTACTCTTGTTTGCTTCATAAAGTGATGTGTGATCTGTGACAGGTTCCATATAAAAGAGACTGACTGATCGATTTATTAATCATTCTTGTGTGGATCAAGTCATAAACAGACATGTGAAAACATAAATTTAACAGTTAATCATTTTGGTTTTCAGGTCAAGCCAAGTGTGCTATTCCATTTCATCGGCATGTTTATATCATTATTTTAAATTTTAAAAAAAATCTATTTAGTTTATATTTCTATCAAAACTGACTTCCAAATTAAAACAATTGTATATACTACGATTGTATGTACACTTCTGCAAGAGCAGGATAAGTGACTATATGAGTATCGCACAAGAAAGCCAGTTGAGAAGGTTTATATTTCATATTCAACCTTCCTAGACCATGCCACTTGTCTTACATAACTGTCTATTAAAACTACAATCATAAAGTTATGTCACAGATATATTTATCATAGCAGGCTAAAAGTAACATACATAAATAATTAGGGTACTATTACTATTTATGATTACAAATAATGCCACAAATGCCTGTTTATTTAATTTTATTATTTACTCTAATAATGTCACATTAGTTGGGCAGAACAACTGTAATTACGTATCAAATCTTTAATAATATTTAATTTGCAATATTATTTTCTTGAACAGAAAATGTAGAGTTTGGCTACATAATAAAACTCTATTAAAGAATTATTAGATGTACTAAAGGTGATTTTTTAATTGTCACAATAAACATAAGCATTAAAACTAGCAGAATCATTTAATGACAGAGAACTGGTGCTGTTAGTGGCACTGTCCCAAGCCAGTATTGTACTTCATACACCATTCCCTCTGTGTAAAGTAAACACTTTGAATGTTTAGGAAGAAAAATATTAAGAAACACAATACTTTACTTAAACTTGGAAACACATTTTCCACACCTGGAAAATAAACTTTGTGTTTTCTCATAAGAATTGATGTAGCATATGCTGGTTTATAAAATCAGAATCTCTTCGGCGTTTTCAGGATGTACACTTAGCATTCATTTGGTGGATCATCATTAACATTCTTCTGCACTGATATACAGTTAATGACAGCTACCACCCAGTTCTGTTGGCATTGCTAATAAAACCACATAAATGTGAAAATAATTTAATCAATCCTTGAATTATCATTTTTTATTCATCCATTTTCTAACTAGTTCCATGTGAGTCACGGTAAAAAGGAGCTGATCTCTATCACAGTAATAGGCTGCTAGTCCATCACAGGGTAGATGTCTGCACACACACATACACATACCCCTAGTGGGATAGAGGTTAAACTAACAAATCTGTCTTTAGTTATGTTGGAAATAAACAGCAGTAAGTGGATAGAAAACATGAAGACACATGGGGAATATGCAAACTGCACACAGTACACTCAATGGAATATTAAACCCAGGACTTGGGAGCTGCAATAACCATTTAATTTTCAAGACCTACAAGTCTTCTTTGTTTTGACTGTGTATGTCTGCCTTGCTTACCTATTAAATCTTTGGTTTGGCTCACCACTTCATGGGCATAATATGCTGGAAAGATACCCCTCTCTCCAGTCCTCATGTTGTACCCACGATACCAGTAGTCATCCTCTTCTACTTCCACAAAGAGGGGATCATCAACATCCAATTCCAATTCATCTTCATGTCGTGGAATAAACCTACCAAGTCAAGGAATTCAATGACTAAATAATCACTTGATAATTTTATAAATGCACCTCTAACATCTTTTTTGCCTCTTTGGGTATTTGGAATACCCTGTTGTTGGAATACATTGTTTTATAACTATATAAGGTTCAAGCTATACAAACAGAATAACATTACATTTCTTGTTTAGTCTGCATATCTATGGTATTTCTAGAAACAATACCCCTGTTTCCCGAAAAATTTAAATACTTCTACCAGAGTAACTCCCACCACTGGCATTCATGCAAATAAGGAATTGTTAATTGTACAGTATTGTATTAAAAACATCAGAATCTAATGTACTTTAGGAACTAGAAAGCTTGAGCTATTGTAACATCAATGTTGAGAATCAATAAAGAAAACATTAACTGAATATTTTAATGAGCAAATAGAGCCTGAAAAAAAGACTTATAGACACAGGATTATAAAACTCAAATGGAGATGTAGCCTCTATTCCATTGCTCTTAATGGAAAATCATGAATGAAGGTTAAAAATGAAACAAACCGTTGTTTTATACTTCTGTCCATTTTGTGAGCACACTTTTTCCATTACTAGGTCACAAGAAGCCAAGGTCAATGTAAGCAGCACTGCTTACAACACAAGAATCAATGACCTACCTTGGTCTCAAATTCACCATGACACTGTGGTGCAGCGGGTCCATAGCTCACGTCAAAATGGCCACTTTATAAATAAACAATCGCCACACTCGCGGCTTAGAGAGGGGGCGTGGTATGTGTGGCTGAAGCAGTTCCCGGGTGATGTGTGATGCGGACAGTCCTCACTTAAGTGCACAGGTGAGGAGTCGTCTGCATCCGTAATTTGTTGCCGGGAGCTGCTGATTGCCACACCTGATCCACATCCTCTTAATAAATAGAAGTGTGAGGCAGCTAGGAGGGGAGAGAAAAGTTAAGAGAGAAGGACGGAGGTTAAGGGAGAGGAAGGCTGGAGAAGTGTGGAGCCAGAGCGAGTGAGCGACAGCAGGCTCGCTTGAGCAAAGGCAGGCAGCTGGAAGGAGAGCCCCGGAGGAGTTTGGCCAACTCTCGGAGGGGGCAGATTGAAGCGGTCACTCCAGCTGAGTAATTGGGAGGAGTTGGAGTTACCAGCAGTGGAGACGACTGGCCGTCTAAAGGAGTCGTGGAGGCTTTGTGCGTGTTGAGCCACAGTGTGAATGCCCTGGCTACTGGGGGGAAGGAACCCAAGTCTCAGTCTGGCTGGAGCCCGATGTAGCCAGGGATTGGAGGGCTACCGGACCAGTGTTGAAGGAGCTGCATATGCTGGTAGGGCGACTCTCCTATTGAGGGGCCCGGAAGGGAGAAGCAGGGGAGTTGTCAAGTTAAAGAAGAATGCACCCTGCTTTGTGTTGTTAAAGACACTGTTACCAGCCATTATTTTAACCTCGGTTTTTAAAGGATTTTTTCTATTGTGTTTTTAACCTCCATGATTTCACCTTGTTTTTATTGGATTATTTATTTGAAGATTTGAAAGACACTGCACTTTAATTTGGACACTTTTTTTTTTGTTTGTTGATTTTAAATAAAAGCACTTTTGTACTTTTTGCACCATCCCCTTGCTTTGTTGTGCCTCACTGTCTAGCTCATCGGTGACATTACCGATGGTGTCGGGTTCAACAGCTCCCTGAAGTCAGATAGGAGCATGGAGCGAACCCGCATTATCACAGACACACATGCACCATCAAGTTAGTTCAGTATTGGAAATTATCCTGAAACATACTCATTAGAATGGAGGAGAGACCCTAATGGAAATCAACATGTGCAAAGCTGCAACAGTGAGACCTGCCTGGGAATAAAACCTAAGGTTCTGGAGCTGGGGATCCACATTGCCAACCACTATGCCTCCATGCTCCCACATTGTACTTCTATTTTAAATTGTACCAAATTGTTTCTTCTAGTTCTTCCTACTTAGGGTAAAATCGAAGCCATTATTACATATACAGTACTGTGGTCAAATACTATTTTGCTCACTTTTATAGATAGTGACACCATCATTAGAACATTAGAACAATCTAGACAAGAACAAGCCATTCAGCCCAACAAAGATCGCCAGTCCTATCCACTTAAGTCTTCCAAAAATACATCAAATCTAGTTTTGAATGTCCCTAAACACCTATTGTCTACCATGCTACTTGATAGCTTATTCCAAGTGTCTATGGTTCTCTGTGTAAAGAAAAACTTCCTAATGTTTGTGTGAAATTTACCCTTAACAAGTTTCCAACTGTGTCCCTGAGTCCTTAATGAACTCATTCTAAAATAACAGTCTCGATCCACTGTACTAATTCCCTTCATAATTTTAAACACTGCAATCATGTCACCTCTTAGTCTTCTTTTGCTTAAACTGAAAAGGCTCAGCTTTTAATCTTTCCTCATAATTCATCCCCTACAGCCCTGGAATCAGCCTAGTCGCTCTTCTCTGGACCTTTTCTAGTGCTGTTATGTTCTTTTTGTAGCCTGTGGACCAAAACTGCACACAGTACTCAAGATGAGGCCTCACCAGTGCATTATAAAAGTTGAGCAGAACCTTCTTGGACTTGTACTCCACACATGGTGCTATGTAACCTAACATTCTGTTATCCTTCTTAATGGCTCCTGAACACTGTCTGGCAGCACAATGACTCCTAAATCCTTCTCATAAGGTGTCCTTTCGTTTTTCAGACCTCCCATTGTGCATTCAAACCTAACATTTTACTTCCTATGTGTAATGCTTTATATTTACTGACATTAAACTGCCACAAATCTTCCCAAGCCTGTATGCTGTCCAAGTCCCTCTGTAATGATTTAACAGATTCCAGATTATCTACCAATCCACCTATCTTGGTATCATCTGAAAACTTAACCAGCTTGTTACTTATATTCCATATATCTAAATCTTTTATATATATTAAAAATAGCAGCGGCCCTAGCACTGACCCCTGTGGAACACCACTCTTAACATCAGCCGATTCTGATAAGGATCCTTGCGCCATCACCCTCTGCTTCCTGTGTCTGGGCCAATTCTGCACCCATCTACAAACATCACCCTGAACTCCAACTTCTTTTAATTTGATGCCGAACCCCTCATGTGGGACCTTATCAAATGCTTTCTGAAAGTCAAGATAAATAATATCATATGCTCCACTTCGATCATATCCTTTTGTTACTTCCTCATAGAATTCCTCTGAAAACAAGTTCAACAACCCTCAACAACAAAATAACTAAAATGCTATTATCATGAATAGCTAGGAAATTAGTGAAAAAGTGGATTTGCTACGAGACTTGCTAAGTTGTAAAACAATGTTGAACTCTCTGTAGTGAATTCTAGTTTGCTATTTTAAGATAAATTATCCAAACTTGTGACATATTAAAAATGTCAGAGCAAGTCTCTGAATTTTGAAATTATAACAAAGACAGTATTGGATGGCAGGCAAAATAAACCATGCAAAAGTCACAAAATTATTTTATGGAATAGCACTATCCTTTAAATAACACCTTATACACATCAGTGAAAACAGCTGCATGTTGGGTTTAAATACGGTTGCTGTCATTAGAATTGTAACACTGCTAAAAAATTGTGATTGTGGCTTTTAAAGTTGTATGAATGGGGCTTCAGCAGATTTTTTACAAATTCACTCTGTAGGTACATCCTTAACATCATAAACTAGAGGTTCAGTATGGATGTAGCATAAAATACTGTATTACCCAAAAGCTGCTAAATTTATGCTGAAACAGGAAACTCAAACATTAAGGAAAAGATAACTCATGTACATATGTTCATGTATACACACACATATATATATATATGTTTGTAAACCAAAGTACTGTATATGTACTATAGTGTGTGTTCTGTGATAGATACAAGCATAGAAGTTCTAGTCTGTTATTTTTACCTTTATACAGTATAATTAGTTATTATAAAAGTATTACTTATAATAAGAACTTAAAGAAAATAATTAATGATACTAAAATCCCAGAATTGCTGTTTAGCTACTTCCGATTGTCTGTTTCCAAGCTGAAATGACAACAAACAGTACAGATCTAGTAAAATTATATAAAAATCTTAACATACTTCCCATTGGTGTAATGTGGGGCTGTAAACCACAAAGTCATCATTTCAGTCCCAGATGCATACTTACTGCGTGACCCCCAGCAAATCACTTAACCGGCTATTATGATCAGCATTTTTTTTCTTTAACTTTTGATATGTTCTCCAGAGGTTTATTTTTTGAAAATATATGCTTCTCTTTGAATTTTTATTTTACCCAAGGGATTTGAATCTGATATTTATTTTTCACAATAATACATTCTGAAAAGTTGAACATTTTAAGCCATTTTTGTTTTGTTATGGGTGCTGCCTTGTTAGAGTGATCAGTTGCTTTGAAGATACTATCTAGAATGGTCCTGGAGTTCACTCAGGGATCATCCAAGATTACCGATAACTCCCTGTGTTGGTGTGCAAATCTCTAGTGTGAAATTTCTTGGCTTAAGACCTTTGCTTTTATTATGAAGAACGTTTTTGATTTTTGGTTGAATTGGGCTTGATGACCGATCTGGTGTTCGTTGTTTGATCACATCTCATTTCTGGTCCTTTTTACATTCTAAAAGTTCTTACTTTCTCATTCTGAGTCAATACACTAGTATATACTCCAGTTCCAAAAAAATCTTGCATGTTCCTGATACGAATGCCCTTTTTCTTAGAAATTATTATTTATTCTTTGTCAGCTTGTGCATTTTCTACACAGTTTTAGTTTTTTGACTGTTGTGAATATAACTTTTTAGGCTTTTAAAATGTACCTTTTTCCATGACTGTGATGTTTACTCATTTAGGAGATAAACTTATTAAAAAGAATGCTATAAAAAATTAATATAAATATGTTATGTTATATAATTTACATAGAACTGTGACTTGTAGGCATATTTTGTATGTGTTTACTTTTTATATGAAATGATGTAGAAACGTACTGTGGATAGGTTGTGTTAAATAACATGAGTGTTTAACAAGCTAAAATAAGGCCTGGGGATTAAAAAAAAATGGTTTAAGGTTGAAAAATGTATAATGAACCTACAGTGGTTTTCAGTGATGTGAATGAAAAAAACAAACATTTTTACCAACAGTAAAAATATATTATTTTTAGCCAGGGCTAATGTCACTCCTTTGCCTGGAATATGGAAATAACACTTTTGCTAAGATACCTGCAACTCTCAGCTTACATCAAAATCAGTTAAAGAAACCTTTTGCTAGGGTTCCATTCCTCAGCTTCCATTTTATAGCTGTTGCTCAGTAAAAGCAGCCAAAACATACAGAAACTTAGCTGTCAGCATTTGTTTTTCAATGGGCTTCTTTTCATTGTTAATGATGGGGGATGTAAGCAAGCAGGATTAACTAAATGCCATTCTTTATTTGCTTACATAAAGATTTATTTTCTCTTTGCCATTGTGGGATTCATTGAATGGGAATCATACACTATATTATATTACTCTCTTAAAAACATAATTTCCATGGATACAGTATAACAGAAGCTGTATCTATCAAACAATCACTAATCTGCATACATAATCATTGCATAAAAATATTCTACATATACATACTGTATTAATGTTTGTTTTATTCACCATTCAATAAAAAAATAATTACTTCAGCCTTGGACAAACCATCTAGTTCATAGAACATCTTTATATATATATATAAAATCCAACGTCTGTCTGTCTGTATGTCTGTCCGTTTTTCACGAGAGAACTACTTAACGGATTTAGATCAGGTTTTTTCTATAATTTGTTTGAACATTCCGGTTGATTTTGCGAATTCTGTCATCGCACTATGTTTCATAGTTTGCTTGTGGTACTGATTTATTTGCGCGAATCCAAGAGAAATGCAGCGGGGCCCTCCTCACTCTTGCGTCAGCATTGGGGTGTATCTTACATCTGCTTAGCTAGTGAACAAGAGAATTACTTGCCATGGTTTAAATGATGATTTCTAGAATTTGCTTGAACATTCTGGTTGATTTTGTGACTTTCCTCATCGCGCTAAGAATCATAGTTTGCTTGCAGGTGCAATATATTTGCACTAATCTGAGACAAAGACTGCGGGCCAAGGGAAGGGGGGACACTTGACATCAGGAGTAGGGAGCCATGCAGGGCCCTCCTTGCTGTCCTATTTAACTTCTACGCAGGCAGAGCCGTGGGGGATGGCTAGTTTACAATAGAATGCAATTCCAGTTATATCTGTCTTACTGAAGCAGGTATTAAATGTGGATAACTCCAGCAGTATCATTTTTATATTTCATCTCTTTTACATATTAGTGTTTTAAGAGATGTGGTATGTTGTTAAACACCCAGACTGCTGAAAAACATTTCCAGTGCTTGTCCCCAATCCTCTAATTCACCAAGTATATAATTATAGAAGGAAATAATTTATCATATGTGAAATTTGCTTACATGCTAAATTCTAGTTTTCAAAAGGCACTAAATTTAAAAATGAAACAAAAATGTGAAGCAGAACTAATTACCACATCATTTAAACCATGCCAAGCTATGTATAAACCATATTGAATAACATTTAATCATTTTAAAGATTTCAATTTATTACATTTGTAACAAACATCATTTAATCAATTGCTATTTATGAACATTTTATCTTTTATTATAAATTGCTAATTATTAACAGTATTCTAATATATTTTTAATATACTAAGTGACCATTTCACACCTTCCCTCCCTACAAAGCTGACTACTCAGTCAAGGACAGATCATATCTGTCCATCAACCATTTCTCAGAACAACTAAGTTATGTAGAGTTTGTGTGTAGCAAATATAATTATTAAATCAACACATTACTATGATATATGACTTAAATGATTATAGAGATACACAGTATATGTTACATTTACATATTAAACTCATTGATATACATTTATCCATGCATATAAAAATATTTCAGCTTGTACTTGGAACAGGTGATACTGTTCCATTTTAAATGTTGACAACCAGAGAAAAAGTCAAAAACAACACACTGCTGAAAATAACATACAAAATTATTTATATAACCATGCACTTCCCAAAAACTTCTTCATACAAAAAGGAAATAAGGGTAATGTGAAATAAATGCATTGATTTTTTGGACTAATTTTTGTAAAAAAAAAAAACCAAAACATTCGAATAAGACGATTAAAACATCACTTAATAAACACACCCTGGTGGTTCCAGTCTATCTATCACAATAGCTTAACATCTAAATGCTGCCATTCATCCATCCAGCTTTTGGACCTTTTCTCCAAGTCAAGCTCTCAAGACACTTTACTGGTGTGTGTCAGAAATTTTCTTGTTATTAAAAAATCAGTTGAAGCTCAGGATGATTCACAGGTTCCTTTATTTATATTACATTACCAAGGAAACCCAATAGAGTTACCTTAAGCTGATTTAGGGGTGAACTGAGACAGTACTGAATGCATGAGTATTTATAACTTTTGGACATCCTATGGCACTAGGGTTAATCAATATATAACTGTTAGTTAAGGGTGACTCTTTTGTTATCAGTATGTCCTGGGTAAATAATTCTCCTAATCGTCATAAATTCCAGAGTATGAACTTAGTAATGAAGAGTCTACACTTCAGCTTGTAGTAAAACTTTGTTACTATAAAACATATCTCCTTCATGCACCAAGAAATCAGCAGAGAGAAAATCTGACAACATTCCTGTTGGACTAGAGACTGTTTTACTGCCTTCAAGTGCAATAACAACTGTTTGTGTCACATATACAGAGTGAACTGAAATTCTTACTTGCATAAAGTCTAGGTTGTTGCAGATTAGAGGACTTTGAGAGAGATGTTCTGGATGGGGAGGATCAATAAGGATATGTGAGGATACTACTTCAGGACAACAAGGTAATGATAATCTAACTTTGGGAACAGCAAAGTGACATAAAAAGATACATCAAAGAGCCAAACTCGAGTGAAGCTGACGTGAACTTATCCTAAAGGAGGACATCCTCAGTTACATAGTTTACATATGAAATGAGAAACTTCTACAGTACAAAGGTCTAGATGGAAAGACCATGATGCTTTGAAGATAAACCGGGATGGTAAATTTCTTTTCTACACTGAATTTGCTGGACAAGCTGTATCCACAAGGAATGCATACCTTATATGTGTGTAGGGATCAACTGGGAAGATTACATGGTGGTAATGATTTGATGTAGTGCATCTAAATTAGCAAATGCTAGGGAATTTAAATCAGATGATATGGCTGGGAAGTAGTGTTAAGAAATGCTTTGACCTGATTCTGTGGTTCGGTTTTCTGTTTTCTTAAGGTTTAGTTAGGTTGTTTTTTTTTACCATGTAGGTGTTTTTAAAAATTGTCCCCACTTTTAATCTTTCTTATCCTCCATGATCCATTCTATGTGCTTTACAAAGTGAGCTGCCAACACTCTCATCAGAATTTAATTGGTTTACGAATTAAATGTGGCAGTTTAAATATATCATGAACAGAAGTCTTATACAGTTCTCATGCATGAGAGCATCATGGGTGTATCAGGTATAAGACACAACCCAAAACACACATAAAACAACTGTGATTTTGTGGTCAGAAACAAATGATCAATAAAATGGGTCAACTGAGACAAACAGTGCTTGTGCAGAGTAGGCATGTTTGAAAATAATATTTTTATTAGTCTGAGAAAAGGAAATGCTACATTGATTTCAAACCTTTAGCACAATTTAGCATTTCACTAACATGCAAACAACATAAGGCAGTGAACTGACTTAATGCCACTGCTACATGGATCCACCAGCCTGATTTTAAATCCTGTGTCCAGTTGCTGTCTGCGTGAAATCTGCACATACTCCTCATATTTGTGTGGGTATTCCTCCCACCAACTCAAAGATGTACATGCTAGGTTAATTAGCGATTGCAACCACGCTCCCCCCATTTCCCATGTGGATGTGTGGACCCTGCAACGTACTGACAAACATTTAGGAGGTTGAAATCTGCCTTGTGTCTTATCTTGCTGGGACACGCTCTGGCCTCCTACATCCCTGAATTGGATTAAGTACATTTGGGAATCACATGGTTTTTACATGCAAATAATATACATTTATAGGCAATATTATAAAATGTTTTTCTAAAAAACAGTAATTGCACTCAATTAAGAGGTTCATACAATGGAGAGCAAGGAGTGTTTCATAATTAACACAAAAAGAACCTTGATGGAATCTGAAACCAAAATGCTTTGAGACCAAAATTGCTGATCACACAAATTGGCATTTATTATATATATATCCACAAGGAATATATATACTACCGGTAAAGCTTTAGAACACCTCAGTTTTTTCAGTATTTATGGGCATTCATGCAGTTTCTTTATGTTTTATTAAATCAAGGAATAGAACAAATAAAAAAATGGCAAAAAAATAAGTCAAGGAATCATTAAGTATACAAACATTTATGCAAATTTTTGATTCATCAAAGTAGCCACCTTTTCTCATGTAACAGCCAAACTATGGTAACACTTTTGATTCAGAATGTGCGAATCACTGACTGCCTTCAGCAAAAGAACCCTAGACCATCACACTTCCTACTCCATGTTTGACAGTTAGTGTCACACACTGAGGAAAACATCCTTTCACCAACTCAATGACATACAAACACTCTGCATGATGAACCAAAGATTTCAAGTTTTCATTCATCAGTCCACAAGACTTTCTTCCAGTCTGCAGTAGTCCACAGCCGGTATTTCAATGCCCTATTTTGTCCTTTAAGGCAGTGGTCCCCAACCTTTTTGACAGAAAGGACCACTTTATTAGATGCAAATTTTTCCACGGACCGGTCGGGGGGGTTGGTTGGGGGGTGGGGGGGGCAGTTTTATACACAATTTAAATAACATTTCTATTATTATTAAAGTTATTAAGCAGTTCGCATACGTTTGCAATCTGAGATTTTTCTTCTTTTTTTGCATATAACAAAGACATATGCTTTACATTTGCCAATCCAACAGATTGCACATCACAAACATTAACACTGCAATCTTTTTTTCGTGTTTGCCGTTTCTATAGGAGGGTGACAATGAGTTAAATTCCAATGGATGTTTTTCAAATGTTGACAAGCAATAAGCAAAAGGAATCACTGAAAACCACAGACAACAAAAACAGCAAAAAAAAAAAACAGTACGAGAAAAGTTCGAAGAAAGAGATTTTTTTACAATGTTTCTGTTTGGGGATCGTTGTGCAAACGTGCACAACTGCGCTGCGACCACAGATCTACCTGCTCTGTGAATGATTCGTTCAAGCATTTCAAGGTCACTTCATTGTAATGAAAGCATCTGTTGAATGTACTTCGTAGTAACGTGATTTCTATAGACTCATGTCATATGGGGCAACTGTCGGGACCATAAAAATACTTTGTTGTAATAGTCTCTCACCTCGGTCTCTCTCCTCTCTCTGCACCGCTGCAAAGCCCCGCCCGCCAAGCGTTCTGAAAAGTCTGAGTGAGTCGCCGTTGCCGGCAGTTCTCTCGCGGCCCGGCTGTCAGACGGCTGCGGACCGGTAGTGGGCCGCGGACTGGGGGTTGGGGACCCCTGATTTAAGGAATGCCTTTCTTACTGCCATTTGCCTTGTCAAACCTGCAGCACAAAGTCTCTTATTCATAGTAGGAACAGAGACTTGATTTTTTCGACCACTGCTAAGCTATTCTTGATGCTTTTGTGCTGTGAGGCACCTATCATGCAAACTGGTGACCCCCAGAAACTTGTCGTCTGATTGGGTGGTGACTTTGGGTCTGCCACATCTCTTCCTATCAGAGTTTCTTCCAGTTTCCAATTGCCTTTGGGTTGTGTGGGACACCGTACTCACTGATTTTTCTCTAAATTAAAGGCCTACACTTTTAAATGTAATAATGCTCTGTGTCATTTCATTTGTTAATCGTCATTTGTTTTCTTGCCATTATCACTGGAATTTACAACTTTCTAGGGTGTAGAGGGTGTACTAACACAGTCTGTTCCAACTCTACTTGCAACAGAGGGTTTTTAAATAATCAACAGAAGTTGGGACAGCTGTGTAAATTGTTAGCTTGAACTTGCAAGGCTTAATTTATTTTAAATACTGCAGAACATCTGTAGGTTGTAACCTATTAATTGCTCCCTGAAAAACAATTGTAATATTCTGATATTTTATTTTTTTCACATTTTGGTAACATAAACTTTAAATTTAAACCTGTTAGCTTACTGCTTACCGTTTCACTATCTTAGGTCATCTGTTGCATTTCCACTACTTAAATTTGAAGAAAAACTGAGGTTATATCTATATATATATATACACATTGTCACAGACATGCAATTGGGAGGCAGGTAAAGGGCCTGAATAATACTATTACCACGCCAGACCAGTGGGTGGCGACCTGCTCTGACTTTCTCTCTCAATCCTCTGTTGACCATCCATGGGAAATTCTGCTCACTCCAGGCGCCTAGGATGACGTCACTTCTAGCACTTCTGGCGCCACTGATGGCGTCACTTCCAGTCCTGGTCCCGATTATGTCACTTCCTGTCTTGGCCTTTAAAGCCTTTATATTCTCATCCTAAAATCAGTTCTGCTTTGGACTCTTTTCTCTGAACAACTCAACCATTTACCCATATTTTATATATATATATGTATATATATATATATATATATACAGTGTATATATATATATATATATATATATATATATATATATATATATATATATATATATATATACAGTGCATCCGGAAAGTATTCACAGCGCATCACTTTTTCCACATTTTGTTATGTTACAGCCTTATTCTAAAATGGATTAAATTCATTTTTTTCCTCAGAATTCTACACACAACACCCCATAATGACAATGTGAAAAAAGTTTACTTGAGGTTTTTGCAAATTTATTAAAAATAAAAAAACTGAGAAATCAAATGTACATAAGTATTCACAGCCTTTGCTCAATACTTTGTCGATGCACCTTTGGCAGCAATTACAGCCTCAAGTCTTTTTTAATATGATGTCACAAGCTTGGCACACCTATCCTTGGCCAGTTTCGACCCACTCCTCTTTGCAGCACCCCTCAAGCTCCATCAGGTTGGATGGGAAGCGTCGGTGCACAGCCATTTTAAGATCTCTCCAGAGATGTTCAATCGGATTCAAGTCTGGGCTCTGGCTGGGCCACTCAAGGACATTCACAGAGTTGTCCTGAAGCCACTCCTTTGATATCTTGGCTGTGTGCTTAGGGTCATTGTCCTGCTGAAAGATGAACCGTCGCCCCAGTCTGAGGTCAACAGCGATCTGGAGCAGGTTTTCATCCAGGAAGTCTCTGTACATTGCTGCAGTCATCTTTCCCTTTATCCTGACTAGTCTCCCAGTTCCTGCCGCTGAAAAACATCCCCACAGCATGATGCTGCCACCACCATGCTTCACTGTAGGGATGGTATTGGCCTGATGATGAGCGGTGCCTGGTTTCCTCCAAACGTGACACCTGGCATTCACACCAAAGAGTTCAATCTTTGTCTCATCAGACCAGAGAATTTTCTTTCTCATGGTATGAGAGTCCTTCAGGTGCCTTTTGGCAAACTCCAGACGGGCTGCCATGTGCCTTTTACTATGGAGTGGCTTCCGTCTGGCCACTTTACCATACAGGCCTGGTTGGTGGATTGCCGCAGAGATGGTTGTCCTTCTGGCAGGTTCTCCTCTCTCCACAGAGGACCTCTGGAGCTCTGACAGAGTGACCATTAGGTTCTCGGTCACCTCCCTGACTAAGGCCCTTCTCCATCGATCGCTCAGTTTAGATAGCCAGCCAGCTCTAGGAAGAGTCCTGGTGGTTACAAACTTCTTCCACTTACGGATGATGGAGGCCACTGTGCTCATTGGGACCTTCAAAGCAGCAGAAATTTTTCTGTAACCTTGCCCAGATTTGTGCCTCGAGTCAATCCTGTCTCGGAGGTCTACAGACAATTCCTTTGACTTCATGCTTGGTTTGTGCTCTGACATGAACTGTCAACTGTGGGACCTTATATAGACAGGTGTGTGCCTTTTCAAATCATGTCCAGTCAACGGAATTTACCACAGGTGGACTCCAATTAAGCTGCAGAAACATCTCAAGGATGATCAGGGGAAACAGGATGCACCAGAGCTCAATTTTTAGCTTCATGGCAAAGGCTGTGAATACTTATGTACATGTGAAATCTCAATTTTTTTTGTTTTTAATAAATTTGCAAAAATCTCAATTAAACTTTTTCACGTTGTCATTATGGGGTGTTGTGTGTAGAATTCTGAGGAAAAAAATTAATTTAATCCATTTTGGAATAAGGCTGTAACATAACAAAATGTGGAAAAAGTGATGCGCTGTGAATACTTTCCGGATGCACTGTATATATATATATATATATATATATATATATACAGTACAGTACATATATATATAATGTACTATACTGTATATATATATATATATATATACTGTATATATCAGACAGCCAATGATTTAGTTAAAATGCTCATTTGTCATTGGCAAGCAAAAATAGGGGAAGGGTGTTTTTCTCTTTATTTGCTACATTTTTATAGCAGAATTGAGTGGAACTGTATAAAGTTAGCATCTAGTAGACAATGGAAATAATGTTTGCTTTTCTTTTTGATTAAATCTTTGTCTGTTTTTTTTTTTTGTAAACTTGTGAAACTTTATCTTTGGCGCTGGAACACAATATTATTTTCCCCCTCTTGACCTGTAACAGTACAAAAAAGTCCATATCTGTCACTTGCACATAATTTTACATCTTCACACCAGATCTAGCATATTTCACTCAAAATTTTTTCTGCCTTCTACCTTTGAGCCTTTGTCCCAGCTGATATCCCAAGGGCAGACTCAAAGCTCCTCTGTCTTGTGATGTAGATATGTCTGAGTCAAAATCCAGAATTTTACATGCTGTCTTAGGTGGTCTTGTTTGGAAACTGGGACAAAACGCAAGAACAATCTTTAGAGGCCTATGTGGTATCTGTACCACTGAGTGTTGTGTAGTTCTTAAGCGCCTGGGTCTCTCAGGCAGGCACCAAGCTGCTTGCTCCATAAAATCAGGAAATAAATCATACTATATCCAAGTAAGAGGTAATTTGTAGCTACATAGCATTCTGGAGCTCTGGGAGCGTCCGGTAAAAATTCAATGACCTTCCTTTAAAAGGGGCAACTTTGCCACTAAATTTCCTAATAGTAACCCCTGTCTGCCACAAGGAAGTTTGCCGCCTGCTTTCTTAGGCCACTCTATCTCTCTTCCAACCCCATTTTTCTTGCCATCTAATGTCCAACAAAAGCTCAACAACAATGTCAACTTCTCAGATAGCTCTGTTTTTTTTCTTTCTCTGTGTTCTTTTGTGGTTTAGTTTCAACAGCTTCAGTCCTAGCGTTTAGATCTATCACTCCCTAAAAGCATGTCCCTCTTTTTTTTTCGTTGGAGGTTTCTGCTCGGGCAGTTCTATGCATTGTGCAAACATCTTCAATATTTACTTAATTTCTCAGACAACACGGTTCAAACATACTTCAAAAAGGATGCAAGAACTAGCTGTGCTGTCCAGCTTCACCTGGGAAACTTTCGTAGTCAGTAGGCTGTCAGTTAATGGGGTGTACTTTTCCATATACAATATTCATAGGTTTTTTTTACTAAGGACTAATACTGTATTATTGCCAGGCAGTTTGGTGTAGTGTGATGTAGTTACTCTGGAGCATGCTCTATACCATTGTCCATGAGTAAAACATTCCTGCATTAGTTTACTTTCTTTTTTTCCTTGTGACTTGTCTTTTGTTGATGGTCATTGCAAAACACAATTTTACAGAAAAGTGTATTATTTTGAATTAAAACTGGTAATCAATAGGAATAATGTGAAATTTGAGTAGATATCATTATCATAATTAGATGTTTTTCATTTGTTTAAGTCATTTACTCAAGTACAGTAGCACTTTTCATGTTTCTTGTACTTATGTGAAGAGTGTGGAACGTGAAGGATTTAAGATTAAACTAATGCAGTCAGTCCAGGGGCACTTCTAGGCTTTGCAGATATCAGGATCTTAGCCTGTGCCTATATGAATGTCATGCATGGTGTTACATGTATATAAAATCAGACAGTACAGGGTCCCTTTGGGCTTTTGTACACATTCATAAATTAGTGAAACATTGATCAGGGGCTATAATGGAATATAATAGACAAAAAGATCAGGGGCTTGTCATGTATATAATCAAGCGAAAAAACAGGGGCAGAGTGCAAATGATCAGGAGTTTAAGCCTCTGAAGCCCCTACTACCCTCCCAATGTCCTCCCTGGCTGGTCTTAAGCCCGAGGAAAACACTTCCACCTCTACTTTTTTTCTCCCTCTTGTTTCTAGCAATGCAACACTTAAATACAGCCATAACACCTGGTACCAGCACTCAGGGTTTATAATGTTGTTACTAACCACAGACCCATCTCATCTTCCTTCAGCTTTACAGAAATTTCTTCTTCTATATCATATTTGACTGTACACACCAAATGTGATTGTCTCTTTTTTTCTGTCCAGGACACCACCTCTTCTTCAGTCATTCATCCACCCTGTTGGTTAGTGCTACTGTTTAGCCCATCAGTCTCTTCTGCTCTGTTTTTTTTATTAAATAAAGCATGGTCTCTGCACAGCATAGAGCCTGTATGTTAGCATGATATTAATAAAAATCCAAAAATAAAACATTTATCAACAAATAAAAAAAATAGGCTAGCTAGATACAATTTAAAGGTTGCTGACCATAAGATTCTATGAAATAAGAAATGCAGGGCATCTGGTATACATCCATCCATCCATCCATTTTCCAACCCGCTGAATCCGAACACAGGGTCACGGGGGTCTGCTGGAGCCAATCCCAGCCAACACAGGGCACAAGGCAGGGACCAATCCCGGGCAGGGTGCCAACCCACCGCAGGACACACACAAACACACCCACACACCAAGCACACACTAGGGCCAATTTAGAATCGCCAATCCACCTAACCTGCATGTCTTTGGAATGTGGGAGGAAACCGGAGTGCCCGGAGGAAACCCACGCAGACACGGGGAGAACATGCAAACTCCACGCAGGGAGGACCCGGGAAGCGAACCCAGGTCCCCAGATCACCCAACTGCGAGGCAGCAGCGCTACCCACTGCTCCACCGTGCCGCCCATCTGGTATACATCTTTTACATAAATAGACAGAATGCTGAAGACTGACTGATGTGCTATACTAGCATGAAAGGTCTTGTAAAGGAAGTTCCCACTTCAGTAACAACTACATCCCCCAGACCTGAGAATAATCACATTGGATAGTCCCTGCTTTGCTTCCAGTATATGCACTTGCTTGCTACATCTTAGGACCGGAAACGTAAATTAGAAATTGAATGGATGCATGGTACTTACCTCACTCTTGTAGGCAATGACTATCATAACCTGTTCAATTACCCTGCATCAATCTGCCATTAAAACTAGTAGTAGCCACTTGCAATTTCAAGCAGCTATACTGTACTGTATTAGGTTAGTCTCTCTTATGGAGCAATTATCAAGTCTCCTAAATGTTTATTTTTTGTTTCTTGTTTACTGTGACACTTTTTTTAATTTTAGCTGCAGGTAATTATGTCTTGTGTCAGTGAAAACAAAATATTTTAAAATTAGAAATAAAGTGACAGTTTAAAACACCCCCATCCCACTCCTGCTGCAGTGTAATCTTTTACATCCAATACCGAAAAACTGTTGTTCACAAACTGAAATGAAATGCACTGAAATATTAGATATTTTTGCTGAAATAAAGGCCAAAAAATGTATAATAATATCTGACTCAATATATTTCAATAAAAATATGTAAGTTTACACAGGAGATACAGATATCTGAACACTCAAGTTGCTGTTTTTCAGTCAAGCCAACCAATCTCTTTTTCTATAACTCATACAGTTAAATGGCATGCAAAAAATCTGACCATACATTCATTTTATGAGTTCACTTATTCCAAACATTTATGGTTGTTCAAGGCTGGAGGCTGCCTTTCCAGTACCGGGGCAGAAGGTAGTAAATGACTCTGAAATGACTCTCACTCACCCACTCACACACCCATACTGACTCGTCAAGTGTCAAAATGTTTTATTTCTCAGTTCACCTAGCATACACTAAACCCTTGAGAGAAAGTGGAAATACCTGTATAGACATTAACTGATTCATGGTGCAGTATTAGAAGCAGATACCAAGAATAATTTCAATTATGAAGATAAAACATTTGCACACTTGGGACACCACACAGAAGTGATAAGTAACGTCAACAGAATCTTATGCTATCTCAAAAAAATGTAAAATATAAATCAACAGGAGGTTATTCTCAGATTCTCCAATTCTCTCTCTAGCTAGAAGCAATATTAAGTAGTAGCAATGTCATTTACACAGAGTACATTACAGTAACATCATTAAACATTACTGTAAACATTAAAGACCAACATGGTATATCTGTGGTGTAATGACAATTTGTTTCCAGTATGGATAAGTTAATGAGCTCATGGAGGATTTTGTGTGACTATAAAGGTTTTCCATAAAATCAAGGTCTAATTAATATAATTAAAGATTTTTCCACAAGACATATGTGGCTATAAAATTTGAGCTGTCAAGAGTTTAGTAAAATGAACAGCCAATACTAATTACAATGTATACCTCCGACTAAAAGACAAATAAGTGGGTCAGTTTTTGATCAGATTAAACATGATGGTCTACTATAACATCTGTAATCAGGATAAGGGCTACAAACACTGATCACAACAAGAGAAAATAAGGATCACAAAAAAAGGCACTAATACTTCAAAAGTCAGCAGCAAAACAAGTAGGCGAAGGCAAATTAGGTGGATGAACATCACCAAAGGTTGCTAAAACAGAAGTAAAAGACATTGACATTGACAGAATGGTCTGCAAGCTATTATCCACTGGGCCGCCAACTGTCAAAAATGACTAAACAGATAATAGACACACTATTATCCTAGCTAAACAATGAAATGTGACAGCAAGAACTGTGGTTAAAGACATGTTCTTATGATAGAAAATGGCAAAATATCCTTTACAGAGAGAATGGTTGTGTTTCAGACAAACTAAGAAGTGACAGGCTTGGCAGAGATTGCATGGCACTGCTAATGCATTGGGTAATCAAACATTTTCCTTTAGCTATTGTATTAGGTAAATATGGTAGAATGACTGATTATTTTTCTTACTAAATGTTTTATATGTATCATTCAAATTTCCAAACCTGGTAATTGCAGTAGAATTCCGCAGTATCAGTTGCAATTAAAAACCCAGCCCTGGTAGAAACCTGTTCGATAGCTCATTTATGTAAGTTACAAATCCATAGTCACTTATAACAGAGCTGATTTATATTCACCAATAATCTAACCTGCACATCTTTGGGGATGTGGTAAGAAAGCAGAATACCTGTAGAAATCCCATGGAGACATAAGAACATGTAAATTCTATAGTAATATTGGTCAGAATGAAACTGAATCCAGGACTTGTAAGACAGGAAGTATGATGGTTACGCTGTAAATATAAATGTGCACTGGATTTGAATATTCTTACCTGAAAACTGCTCTGTGTGTCTGCTCCCTTTCTTCTCCATTTATAGTACACGAAAACAGGCCAAATGATTCTGTACCTGCACAATAAACACACTTAGTATATGTGTAAGAAGTGAAGAATAATATAAAATTAATTATATTAATCATACATCATTGAGTGCAAATGAAATAAATTCATTGTGAAATCTTTATTTTCTTTCTGAAAAGAAACAGCAAAAGAAAATAATTACATTTCTGAAACATCTGTTTCTGTTTGTGCTATGCTCAAACGTACGTTAAAATGCCTTGGTTAGTGTACAATTACTGTGGGTGTAAAATCACATGTCACCTTCTACAGCACCTGCTAAGTGAATCACAACCGCCTGCTTTTATAACCGCTCTGTTCTGAAAGGTAGAAAGAAAGAGAGCACACTTGGAACAGACATTATAAAGGGTGTTCTCCATTATAAAAGGTATCTTTTCAAGCACAGTGTGTGTCTGGGAAGCACATTTATTGCAAAATCAGCAGAAGCAAAGAATCCTGTGGGATTAAATTGTAGCATTATGCATGGATGGGCATTTTTGTGCAGAAATTCCATTTCTACTGGAGAAACCATATTACAAATGCAGATAGTGTCAAGTGACTCCATGCTTTGGTGTAGTTTGTATCAGTCATTTTGACAGTTGACTGAGTGTTGCCTCTTCCACATGTATCCCCTTCTCATTTTAGCCCTAAGCCGGACCCACAACATAAAAATGGGTGTTTTTGTTAAAATAATGTTAGTGTGAAAACTATATTAGATTCTGATCATCTCCTAAGGTTTAAGAGCACTTCTATTTTAAGAAAATTGTGCGTACTGCATGAACTGCATGAATACTGCATTGTATTTTACCTACAAGTAATTACACCCTGTTTATGTGCTGTAAATAAGTGAAAAAAAAGTTTATTTTACTTAACTGAAAAAGTGTGCTCTGTATAGACTAAGAAAAAGAAGATAATGTCAACATCTTCTTATGTTTTTCATAATATGAATTGACGTTTACGAAAACAAACCAATTCTCATGATGCAAAATATATAAAACTGCTTGGCTGTGAAGCACTGCTTGACTTCTCATATATAGTGTACACTATATGGCCAAAAGCATGTGGCCACCCCTCCAAGTTACTGACTCCTATTGTTAAAAGGTGCATAAAATCAAGTGCATAGCCATGTAGTCTCCATTGACAAACACTAGCAGCAGAATGCGTCATACTTAAAAGTTCACTGACTTTAAATGTGTCCATGACATATGATGTGATGCTATTATTGTGAAGTGGATGCACTTGGGAGCAGCAACAGCTCAGCCACAAAGTGGAAGATCACGTTAACTCATAGAGCAGGCCGCTGAGTGCTGAAGTGCATAATGTGTAAAAATGCCTCTTTCCTCTGTTGAATTACTCATAACAGAGTTCAAAACTGCCTCTAGGAGTGATATCAGCACACAAACTGTGTGTCAGGGGCTTAATGTAATGGGTTTCCATAGCGGAGCTGCTGGACACAAGCCTAAGGTCATTGGCAAATATCAACTGGAGTGGTCTAAAGCATGCTACCATTGGACTGTGGAGTTGTGGAAATGTGTTCTCTGGAGTGATGAATCGGACTTCATTATCTGGCAGTCTGATGGATGAATCTGACTTTGGTGGATGCCAGGAGAACAGTACCTTCTGGACTATATAGCGCCTACTGTTAAGTTTTTTGGAGGAGGGATAATGGTCAGGTTAGAACTCTTGGTTCCTGTGAAGGTACAGTTAATGTTATGGCAGACAAAGGCATTTTAGACAATTAAGTGCTTCCAACTTTGTGGCAATAGTTTGGGGAAGGTTAATTTCTACTCCAGAATGACTTTGCCCCTGGCAAGCAAGCCAAGGCCATAAAGACATAGAGGAACCCAAGAGGCCTGCACAGAACACTGCCCTCAACCCACTTGGACACCTTTGGTATAAACTGTAATACAGATTACGAGCCAGGTCTTTTTATTCAACATCAGTACATAAATGTTCTTTTGGCTGAATGGGAACAAAGTCTATCAGACACAATCCAAAATCTTGTGCAAAGCTTCCCCAGAAGAGTGGAGATTCTTATATCTGCAAAGGCACTGGGATTTGGTTGGTGAAGTTTGGCAGCACCATATTAATGCCCAAGGTTTTGGAATGGGATTTCCAACAAGCTCATACAGGTGTAATGGTTCGGTATGTACTAAATTTGGCCATATAATATATACAGTGTATAAGAGAATATGCATGCATTAGGGGGAGTGACTTCAAATGCACTGTTATAAGCCTGCATATGTACAAGTCAATGTGCATGTACTATATATTGAAGTGAGTAAAACCTGATCAATTGTTATTACAGTACATTCTCAATCCATTATACAGTTTTCCATTCACTAATCTGAACAACCTGGTGCCAAATGTTTGTCAGAATTTGTCATTTTTTGGATTCTGGAATAGTAAGAATGAACCTTATTAATATTTTACAATGAGTGGCATTAATAAACAAGTTATTATTCTAATGTTATGAGCACTTTTGTAAATTAAGGCTGTTGATTTAGTTTTTGAGTTCTAGACCCAGTATTATAATTTACTGTGAATATGAAGTAAGCTTTGTTTTATTGTGTCCTTAACACACCAGCAAGCCCGCGATTCTCGAAAGAATCGCAAATCCAAGAATGGCAATCACCTCATGGAGGGTGGGTGTGTCCTGGGAAATGTCATTTAATTAAATAAACATATTTGTACTAAAGCGGTTTCTTTTTGGAGCTGTGACTCATGTGGTTGTGGTGTTTCAGACGCGCATTGTAGGCACCTTGTTTCCATCAGGACATAAATGCATGACAATATCGCGGTGAAACGGAGGCTCACCGTCATCACTTTGAAACACAATTGCCACTTCATTAACGATGGGAACATTGTATCGTTTCAGATCCTGTTGTTTGTCCTTTATTAGCACTAAGGCAATTGTAGTTGGTGCCACACTGTCCGCCTCTGCTTCTGTATTGGCTTCTCTTTCAACCTCATGTAGCATTTTTATAGTGTCTGCTAATGGGTGATTGTTTATGACTTCAGCTACGTTTCTCATTATTAGCTCTGTGGTTGATATACTGCGTCATGTAGATGTAACACGTACATTTGGGCACATTTGCGGTGGTGATTTGGCTCAGGGTGCACTGTTCCAATCCGATGCAATATTTGTCAACACACGCGAAAGCAGTATGGGCCATTCCCAGGGGGGAAGCTGGTGCGTGATGAAATATCATGGAGGGTGGGTGCGTCCTGGGACAGTTCATTCCAACGCGCTTCTGTTATTGTTGTTCTTCATGCAGTCGCGTGTTTGTTTGTTTATGGCTGTGTTGTCGTATATGCGGTGGTGTGGCCGGTCGCGTCCGGGCGGCTGTACAACCTGGCGTGCACGCTTTACCTCACGTATAGTTCACAGGTCGTAGGCATGGCAAAGTTTCCATTTAATTCAATAACCCCATTTGAACTAAAGCGGTATCTTTGTGTGGGCGCCTTCGTTCATTGTTTTTATCCATGTTGTTTGGGCGCCACCTACTGACTCTGGGAAGCCGCCGTGTTGTCGTTTACTGTTAGGAATTATAATTGCACTCATGTTTAATACAAAGCGTTCGTTTATTGTTTTTATCCATCTGGTCTCGTGTGTGTGTGTGTTCTGTAGCTGTACTGTTAATAATGAATTCCTGTAATGTGATTCAAATATGCTGTGTAGTGTGGACCTTTGGGGATTCCATAGTAACTCGGGATTTACTCTAGGGCGGGGCGCTGAATCCATCTGGGGGGTATTTTTCGTACGTGGATTACTCGTTTAGCCGGATGTAATTGTTGACGATTTAGCCTGATCCTGGATCTGTCGGTTTTTTGAAACTCTTGCTGGAAGTGTTGTCATAGCAACACATCCTAATCCGCAAACCTGCTCGGAGCAGGTTTGTTCTGCGTAAACAAGGATTAGTTTACACACGTGATCAGTGACGGTGTGGAAGTCATCCAGTCAGGGCTTCGCCGTTCATGAATGAGCGACCAATTGATATTGATGTGCAAATTATAGGAAGAGAATTTCATATAAAGAGGGTTTTGCGCGATCGGTAAGATCCTTTATTGCCCCGGAGGAAATTCTGTACGAAAGATACCGCTTTAGCCGAGGGGGAATATTGTACCTCAAAGATTTATTAGCTCCGTATATTCGAAGTCAAACTCGGCGAAGTCGGGCTCTCACAACCACACAGACAGTAGGCATTGCTTTGAGGTTTCTTGCAAGCGGCACTTTTTTTATATACTGTAGGCGATGCGGAACAGCGATCGAAAAGTGCAGTTTTCCAGGCAATTCGTAAAGTCTGTTTGGCTCTGAAACATTTCCTTCAGGTTTTCATTGTGTTTCCTGGACACCTGCGTGTGCAGACAATAAAAGAGGCGTTTCATGCCATTGCAGGTAGGTAATACACAGGTAAAAACATCCACAGTTCCACGAAAAATCCCACAATCAGCCTAACATTCTCATTACCAGGATTTCCAAATGTGATTGGGGCACATGGGACTGATCAGAGTGGAGTTTGATCAAACATTATTTGGAAAGTGTACCTCTCCTCCTGATGAATAATCAGACAGTGTCTTCATCAAATATTTGACCTTAGTTAATATCTCGTTGGTCAGACACAGGTTCAAAGGATATGACATTCCCTGCAACTGACCCAACGAAAAAGAGGGCTATATGGAACATACCTATAGCACACATGGAGGACAAATATGCAATGACCATCCTTTACCTGAAATTAAGTGACCACTGCATCCTGCCACTGGTTCTGAGGAGGAGCTTCCCCCTGGAATGCCCTCAGAAACAGGGCGATGGGCATTTTGCTGGAGAGCCAACTCTTCTGCAGGGGTTAGGTCTGGACCGCGTGGACCTCCACCTGTTTTTTGCTTGTCTGCCTCCTTATTAGCTTTAAAATTAATGTTTTTTATATTATATATG
Source organism: Erpetoichthys calabaricus (assembly GCF_900747795.2). NCBI lineage: Eukaryota > Metazoa > Chordata > Cladistia > Polypteriformes > Polypteridae > Erpetoichthys > Erpetoichthys calabaricus. The sequence continues at coordinate 274,192,099 of NC_041394.2, read as the reverse complement.
ATTCTTTATGTCAACAATTCTTTAAATAGTTATATACCAATATTTACCAGTTTGAAGTATATTCTTGTACTTCACTTTAACCTGTTCCCATGTTCTCCTTGTGCTCACATTTGATCTGGAATTATGACATATTAAATAATAATTAATCTGACACATAGGAAATGAAACGTTGCATTCACTAAGTACAATGTACACTACTTAGCGTTTAATTTTTTTGGCCACTTTTTGCCAGCCGTCTTTTCTGGTCTGGCCTGCTTTTGCAGTGTTACCGCTTGTGCATATTAAATCTTGAAATTCTTCGTGTCCTTCGAATAAAAGGTCTTGCGCCGCGTGTGTGAAAAAAAAATGCGCCCGTTCTTTCGTCATTTTGTTACAGCCTATCAAAGACTTGCTGATCATGTTTTCTAGACTCAATATATATGGGCTTTTCACTCAGCGCGGGCGCGCGCATTCATCTCGTATGATTAGATCCAGCTACACTAATCTACTACACATCTGCGTTTGAAAAACCGACTTATCTGGATTAGTTTCACTGGCATTAACTCATTCAAGATGAGGCACCTGATCTCGGATGGTTTAAGCGACGTACGAAAAATACCCCCCTGGTCTCGTTTCTGTGTTTTCTGTGGCTGTGTCGTTAGCTATGAGCGGGCTTGTTGCAGTGCGCGTGCGCTTCGATGCGCCCTGTGTCCATAACCTTTGGTTAGTAATATGGATTCTTTTAATAGACTACACAGATGAATGTGTTAGTGCCATGCAGGATATTACGTTTTCCACACTGAAAACATTACAGAATGAAGTCCTCTAAATGTTTCTGTCATTCTTTTCATTGTCACTCTAATATTTTAAAAGAGCTACACTGAAGTACATCTCAAACTACTACAACTTGTTTTTGAAATTGTCATTATCACCTAAAAGAGCAATTTTTTCTATACTCATCCAGAGTAGCTCTCATGCATATAAAGGTATTCCCAGAATCAATGAAATTGGGCAGCTTTGCAACTTAAAAAAATGATTTTGTTAGCATTTGGATTTTTAGAATTGCAGATAATAGATAGTGGACCCACAGTCACAATATTTTGTTTTTATTCTCCCCTTGCCTTTCATTGTTATCTCCATCTAAGAAAATCTATAATGAAATCAAAGGGACATTAGTCTGCAAAATTCCTCTAATTCATTTTAATTGGTGTAGCCCTGAATGGGTCCTCTCACTGATTGCCACTCTATTCTGGGATGTTTGCTGACTTGCAACTAGGGCTGGGAAATATGGCAAAAAAACCAAAACCTTGATAATTATTTTTTTAAATTTATACACAATTCACAATCGATTTAAATATTTTAACATAGACATCACCTTCCACTATTATTTATAGAGTATATAGTATACACTATATATAAAACGACTTTCTGTGCAGAATTTTCTACACTTTTTATTTTTGGTAGTTTGATTTTTCATTTGCCATCCTTGTTTCTCCTCCCTGTAATCGCCACACTCCTTTCACAACACTTGCAGGCAATTTTCCTTATTCTGGTGATTATAAGTATTTCTTTTTTTGCACCCCTCACTTCTCTTCCCTATAGTTTAGAAACTCTTTCCATTACTACCACAGTCAGCTTGCTTTTAGATTTGTTTCCCCCCAAATAGTTTAGCTTGTGGAGCACACCAGCCCACTTCTTCTGTCTAAAATACAACTAAAGGTCTCTGGGGTGAACCACCTGTAGAGGGGTCCCTTCCTCCAAGCGCACTTTGATAGCACATTACAGACAGACAGCTTGTTTTTCTTTCCACAGTGGCCTGATCACTGCTGCAGGGTAAGAAGGCACGTTGTCTAACAGGATATTTAATAGGGACCAGGCCTTGTGTGGTGCATGCTGAAGCAGAGAGAAGAATACCCCCAAAGTTGTTAGTTGTGGACAGCCTTTTTGTTGCGTGCTTTCTTGTATTTGTTCCATTCTGCTGGTTATTTCTGTATTAAGTGCTGAAATAAATTGCATGTACTGCCACTTTGAACTGCTATCATTATTTTCTAAACTTGGCATTTTACTTTAGTTTGATCAACATGAGATCTTTCACGTTCAAACAGATTGCAGACAACCGAATTAAAGATACAGCCATTCTTTTGCAGCAAGCTTTTTTTTAGAGAAATACCACTTGTCTCCATCTTTGCATTAACAGGTTTTGACTGTACAAACATGACCATCAGATCAAACTAGGGTGATTGGTAGCCTGACTTTTGTTTCTTTGTTTGCATATCCATTGTTTCCTCCACTGTTTAACTGCACCAGTTGGTGATTAAAAAAAACAAAACAGCTATTTTTATTTTTGAAAATTTGCTTTAAAACATTAATTCAAATTAAACAATTTAATTGAAAAAATGACCTAGCCCTACTTGCAACCAATACTGATTAATCATGTCGGAGAATGACAAGATGAAGTGACTCTAGTATATTGGTAAAGTAAGATCTCATTAGAAAAAAACATATCAAGGCTTGTAACGAAATCTAAAAAAAGAGCATACTGTATATCATAGTTATCACACTAACCAGCAAAATTTTTGAACGTGACTAACAGTGCATGTTTAGTTTTGGCTGAATTATACATTTCATTTTTATCATGGCCCTGATCCATAAATGGAAGACCAAGGTAGACAAATATTAATTATTTGTACTGATGTACAGGTTCCTTCACTAATAGAATGGAGTAATGAGACCTGCCTAAATAAAACAGCATCAATCAAATGTAAAGGCTAAAAGAGGCTACATATTGTATTACCATTCTGTTGAATAACCTATTCAATTTAAGTATGTTACCAAAAATAGTATGTCACATTTTAAAATGATACTATATGATAATGTTATAATAAAAAAATCAAAACTGTAAGATATTTCTACAATATATATGCCAAACATTTAAAAAGTATGTTAATCATCCTTATCATTACAATAAAATGAACATCTCATATCAACATTAATTAAACATGTTAGAAAAATGACCTGGCTGTTTTTTTTTACCCCCCAGAAAGAGAAAAGACAAAAACAAATAAAAAATTGATAATTTACTATTTAAAAATGTATACATTTTACAATGTTATTATACAGTATTTAAAGAAATGCATCACAGGTATGTTTCAGAATAATGATCTTCTCATCAAAAGTTAAGAAAGCATCTGATTTACTTACTAGATGAGCGTGATGTGCTGTTCACAAATACATTCAGGAACTTCTTAGAAAACTGGACATCAGCTTCTGGAGATGAACCCTCTGAAGAGCTGAAGATTTCTGGTCTATCAACATCAACCCCAAATTCATCATCTGCTTCCAGGTCGCAGTTATCACAGAGGGTAGAGATTTCACTGTCATCACTTAAAACTGATGTGCACCTTTTCAAGCTAACTAGCTCCAAGGTTGTGTTTTCATCTACCACTAAAGTATACTTTATGGAGTCATATACCAACGACTCATCTATCTGCTTAGAAACCAGTACATTCAAAGAGGGAAGATCTTCTATGTTATCGTCTACTGTAGTAGAGTCATTTGAAATTTGACTATTGAACTGAGAGTTTTTGATGCTTTCCATAAATGATTCTTCATTGTGATCAGAAGAATATGTTAGATTGAAGCAATGGTTCGCTTGAGCAGTGGGTATATCTAAAGTTAAAGTGTTCTTGACTTCCTTAATGCGATTCAGCAAATTAATGTCCTCCTTGCTCTCTCGACCTTTATCTTTGTCATCCTCCAAATGCTCACTTATACATGGAGACAGGCAATTCTGAATTGTCATAGACAAATCATTGTTGGGCTCTGTTGCTTCTTTTTCCTGGTTCTTTGTGTCAACAATAAACTCATTATTTTTTCTAGGGCTTTTACTTTTCTCACACATTCCCAGTTCTGTTAAATTCTGTACACTAGCTTTGCTGTTATATCGATCAATGAAAACAGGAGTGATTGTATCATTAGTTGGGTTGCTTATGTACAAACATAAGTTTGAAGTTTCATTGGAACCAGCTGATTGTGCACTAAATTCTGAATACATTGTCTTTTCTTTAGCCACACTTTCAGAATCCAAATAATTACAGTTCTCTGTGCTGTCCACATCTCTGTCCAGTATACTTTGATTGCTTTCTTCTTTAGCCGAACCTCCTGTGCTTGATCCTAAATCTTCAATCTGGCTGCATATAGGTTCATTAAAGGTGTCTATCTCTATATCAGATGTTGGTGAAATTGTGTCCGATATTGAGTCAGACCTTTTGAAGCAATCCTCTGGACAGCTGATGGGATACGAGCCTTCTGAAATCATTTTATTTACAAGATTACTCAAAAGCCAAGGGGAATCAGAATCTTCACTTAAGTCTACTTCAGATTCCGAGTCAGATTCATATTCACTATTACCTTCATCATCTTCAGCTTCTGGCATAAGTTTGGGTCCAACTGGAAGATAAAATGACCTCTTGAAACTCTCTAAACTATGGTCTGGTTCAATTTTTAAGACTAACTGTCTTGCCAGGCTCTCATCTTGATCAGCAGGGGGTAGGGTTTCATCAGGGTCAGCTGCATGTTCATAAGTGATTTCAGCAACATCATGAAGCCCAATGAGTGACTGATCAACGTCAACTTGTGGAGGGATGTCTAGTTCTGATGTAAATGAAGTTATCATACTGTTGTCTGACTGACCAAGAAGTAGGGAAGTCTTGATAGCAATTATACCACTTTCAGCTTCCAACTCTGTCTCTAGTTCCTGGTCAGTTGTAGGAGAGCTGGCTTCTTCAATTGAGTTGGTGAGGTGTGAAGATCTGCCACTGCTGCTTTCACTGGTGAGGTCTAATTCTGTTTCTGAAATGGATGAAATCATATTGCTGACTAACTGACCTCCACAAGCAAAGGCAGCTTCTAGTTCTCTTTCAATGTCTGAATCAGATCCTGGTGAGTTAAGATCATCAAGGTTAAGACTAGAGGGTGGATATCTTTTACAGCTTTTACTGGTGAGGTCAGCCTCAATGCCAGGGTCAGAAGATGGAGAAGTCATTTCATTCGATGAGGAAGATGGATGACCATGCATACTTGCATGGTTAATTCTTTCAGACCTCAAAAATTCTATATCTGCTTGACTACATGCAAAACCATTATTGCTAAAGGATACAGGTTCAATTGAGGGAAACTCAACATAGGATGAGTGTTCAACCTCGTCCATGTTGTGTTCTTCCATTTGTTTGGATATACATTCAATATGTTTTAGCAAATCTTCATCTGACAAAGGAGAACTGGAGTCTTCACTTCTTGTTTTGCTTGTTTCAGAAGTCAAATCATATTCCACCTCTTTGTCTAATGCTATCTCACCAGCATAGATATCACTGGGCAGCTTTGGTTGACACAACCACTTTTTATCATCATAACTGGTCTTTTCAAGGTCAACTTCATCAGCTGGACTGCCCAAGGCTTTCTCTAAGGTATTGGAAACAGAGCTGCTTCCATCAGTGCTAGGCTCCAATCCAGTGTCTGAACTTGTTGACATTTTTTGCTGACCAAAAGACCCTGTTGAAAAGAGATATTGTTTAGGAGGCATCCAGCTGTCATTGAATGGCGAATACAGTGGAGATGGTGGTGAAGAAATGAAGTTCATATTATCCTCCCTGGGTTGGTCAGACATTTTTTTACCGTATTCCAAGGTTTCCCGTCTGTTGCCCTCAAAGTCGAACAGGAGGGGCCTGAGTGGTGACTGAGTCTGCTCAGTGTCCCCTGAGGCTTTTGTAGGTGTACCTTTATTCTGAGTTCCTGTACTGGGAGATGCAGGACATTCACCGTTCAAATGGTTTCCATCTTCGAGGCAAGAATGGGTAGGAGACAAATGTCCTAAAAATGGATAGAAAATTTTACTATGCTTCACTTTAGTCAACAAATAATAGAAAGTACTGAAATATTTTATCTATCTATCTATCTATCTATCTATCTATCTATCTATCTATCTATCTATCTATCTATCTATCTATCTATCTATCTATCTATCTATCTATCTATCTATCTATCTATCTATCTAATGCAATAAACAGAACTAGTTTCCAATGCACCTTGTAAGGTTCTGTCAAAAACAATGTCAGATTATGGCTCTTGTAAACCTTCAGTTCTAGCAGTGTATCTTTCCACTTCTAATACAGAACTAACATAACTAATCAACATAAAATTTTTAGTTAGTACACTGCATAAATCATTAAAGGCATGACAATTGAAAACAAGCTCACCATGTGGCGAAGAGTGACGCAGAGTCTCCTGCCAACTAGCTTTCCGTGGAGAAAGACTTCCATTATTGTTTAATGAATCCTGTTATAAACACATATTGTGAGTGTCAGTTATATTTCAGTTAAAATCCTAATTGTCTTATATTGAAAACTATAATTTTTTTTATCTTTGCTAAAGGATTATATAATGTAAATATAAATCAATCTTATGTGGTTATACACACATGAAAAAACATAGTTATAAATGATTGAATTTAACATAATATAGTAATGGAAAATGCAGCATATTAATATAGACAATAATTGATTTTTCCCAGAAATAGAAAGTAGATTAAACAAAAATATAAAAACTTTTAATATTCTGTCTTTTCCACTTCCTCATCTTAACACAGGTATGCACTGAAAAAATTGTTTTGATTATTTCATATAATGTTTATATATTTTTGGGCACTGAATTAAAAAAATGAAAGCCACTTTTCTCCATAATGTAATATTTGTTTTCATAAAATGCATCTTTATGCTGTTAATTTTAGTATTGTTTTTGGACTATGATTAATTAAATAACAATATTTTATTTTAATGATAATGTGTTTGAATTGAATATTTTCTAATATTAAAATCCATGTTTAATGCAAAACATTTACTTTTTTAACAATTACTAACTACAATAAGCACCGTTGGTTCATTGGTGGCGTGCAAGGTCTGTGTTTCTTTCTGGGTCAGCAGTCATGGCATACAAAATTTCCATGAATTACAGTATCTGTGAGTGGAATAGAAGAGCAAAGAATTTCCATTGGGCTCAGATGTAATGGCCAGTTTGTTAAAAGCTACAGCTTGGCACCAAAAACATCTTCAGCCCTTCATTAACCATTAAGCAAAATAAGCTCATGCTTAGGGCACCAAGAAAAGGAGACACCACAGAGTATTAACAAAAGTAGGAGAAAATTGTAAGTATAAATAAAGTTATAAGTAAGCAACAATAAGCATTATTTTTAAAACTGAAAAGTATGCTTTTGATCACTAAATTTTAGGAGTGACAAATGTGAAATCTTTCCTTAGTAGGTTGGATTTTAGGGCTTGTTTTGATAAACTCTGCTGAGGAAGTATTCAGTCAGTGAATATGAACATTTTGTTGAATTTGTCTTTATATAATTTTAGATCATTTACACAAAGATGTTTGGAAGGTAGTGATAAAGTCTAGTTAGGCCAGCTTGTTTTTGTTCAGTGGGAAACCAGAGAAATTGGGAAGAACAGCGCTTTGATAATTTACTTTTTACTGTTAATCTTCTTCCTGCGGTGGGTTGGCACCCTGCCCAGGATTGGTTCCTGCCTTGTGCCCTGTGTTGGCTGGGATTGGCTCCAGCAGACCCCCGTGACCCTGTGTTTGGATTCAGCGGGTTGGAAAATGGATGGATGGATGGATGTTAATCTTGTTTCATTTTTTACTGTGTAGCCTATACAATACTCATATTTTACAATATTCTGTGTCTTAAAAAGCATGCGCAATATATGTTTTTTTTTCTTTTTGTTAAGTTCTTCTTATTTTATTATTTTTCACAGTACAGATATTTTGGAATTATTTCAGTTTATTAAAATGATCCTTATGAAACGCATCATCACAGTAGAATTATCCACTGTTAATCCATTACATTTGGCCAACAGAAGCACTTAAACTGGATTCAGTCTGAAAAGTATATATGCATAGATTATACCATATTATATAACATAACTGTGATAATTTTTAATTATATCATTATATAGATTTTGACCATACTGCACCAAACATTTACATGTGTAAATGTTATCTATTTTTCCATCTCCCTGATGAGCATTTCCTCATGCAAGAGAAACTGTCCTTGCAAATATCTAGTATTTGCCAAGGATTCTGACTGCTGTAATGTATGAAGTACAAAATAAAAGAGAGGCCCTTTAAATGAAGTGAGGGTCCTTCCAAGATCAGAAATCCCTATGCATGTCTAGAGAGATTATTCACCTATTTTCTGAACTCCTTTTTTCCTGGTCAAGATTGTGGAAATGGTAGTCATAGCCAAACAGTAACAGGCACTAGGCCAAAACCAACCCTGGAGAAACCACCAGAGAAAGTAGTAATTAATGTCTACACTAAGAGCCTAATGGCTATTTTTAAAGTAGGAGTCTCCCCATCTTCTTATGACTATTTCACACTGTGTCTCTATATTAATGAACTGTATACTTTCATGACAGGGTGATTCACTTCAAAGTCAATACCGGGGCCTTGAGTGTGGGTTTCCATCCATATAAAAGGTACTGTGCCATGACTAATGAAAGAGAGAGCAACATGGCCCGTTGATTCAGGTCTTACCAAAGATGTAATCATAGGTTCAGAGGGTCCATATTGTCACATGTAAAGAGTACAGTAAGATTTCTAGGCTACTTCCACCCTACTACATTTTTGTTTTGCCTTTCGTCCACACTTCCCTGGTGATTTTAATGCCCAAAAATGGAAACTTTTGATAATGTTCTCCTGAGCTATATATTTCTGAAAATGCTGGCTCAGCATTGCACTATGAATGGGTGAAAGCTGAGACTTTTGAAAACGCAGACTCTAATCACACTTTGAATGTTTTTTTTTGCTTACTACATGACCCTTCCCTGACTAGTTCAAAGTTATTACAATGTCACATTCCCTGACTGATCACATTTCACAGAATAAACCCATATTCTAACATGGCAGGAAGAGAGGAGTTGCTTTCCATGGTTCTTGATGTGTTGCTTACCTGGATGCATCCAAATTGTTTCTCTAGTTTGAATTTGAATGCTGCATGCATACAGAAAAGGCAAATAATTTACCAGTCATTACAAAAAATCCATGGCCGGTGGCATATCCATCACTTCAAAGAAGACACCTCGTCTGAATCCATGTTGGGTATTTGCTAACACTTCTGTTCTAGCCATGAGCTGCTCAATCTTTCCTGAATAATGCCTTTCGTTAATTTACCAGTAATGTATGTCAAGCTTACTGGCGTATAGTTACTTGGATCTACCTTTTTTATACAACGGAATAATATTTCACAGCCTCCAGTCTATAAGAAATTGTCCAGTATGTAGACATTTTAGAAAAATTTGTGCCAAGGGTTTATATATGTACTCACTAACATTGTTAAGCATTCGTGGATAAATGTTATCTGGTTCTTATTGATTTTTTAGATTTCAGCCTATTTAATCTACGCAGTACTTCTCTCTCTACATTTTCCAATTCATTAATTATATCTTTTCTAATCCCTTTCACTTCTGGGAGGTTATCAAACTGTTCACACATATACATTTCTATAAAGTTCAAGTTTAAAGTATTTGCTGGTTTACTGTCTATATCTTCTAGCTCACCCTTTCTGTTCCTAATACTCTTTACCTTCTCCTTGACTGTTCTTTTACCTCTAAAATAATGAAAGAATCTCTTTGGGTCATCTTTCACTACTTACAGTATGTATTACTTTTTCCAGCTGTCTTTTAGTCTTCCTAATATCGTTTTTAACAGTTGCTTTCATGCTCTCATTGTTTCTAGTCTTATATGTAGTGTTTTTTTCCTTTGTATTTTCCTTGAAATTAAAGTTTTCTTTCATTTCTTACTGCTTCTAAAATTTGTGGATGTCTTGCATCATATGTAAATCACTTTTACATCAGCCCCATATCTCCTCAACTTTCTCCAAACTTACAAGCATATTCCAATTTGTCTTACTAAGGCTTTGCCACATCTGCTCAAAGTTTGCCCTACTAAAATTAATTTTTAAATGTAACTATTTTTTTTAGAATATGCACTTTGCCAAAACACTGAGAAATCTATTAAATTATGGTCACTGATCGTAATGGTTCAAGCACCTTTAACCTTTTAATTCCAACCTGATTATTACAAAATACTAAATCAGGCCTCTTCCATCGTTGGTGCTTTAACACAGTGTGTTAAAAACAGTTACTGATTACATCTAAAAACACCTGTGCATGCGGTCCACTACTTGGAAGGCTAACCCAGTTAATATTTGGATAATTAAAGTCATGTGCGAGTGTAATATCCTCATCTATACTTGCCTTGTTAATGTTAATAAAGATACAAAATAAACTACTGTTTGCATTAGTGAGTCTGTAAGACACTCCTAATAGTGTACAGTATCCTTGATTCCTGATGTTCTCGAGTCGAATCAAAAAATCCTCACTAAGCTGTGACCCACCATCTAAACTAATAAGCCTTGCATTTAAATTCACTTCTAGATAAAATGCAACTGCCCCGCCACTTCAGTTTTGCTTGCCTCTCCTAAATAGTGTGTACCTGTCTATGTTGCATTCCTGCCCATCTCTATTATTTAGCCAAGTTTCTGTTATTCCAGTTATATCAACATTATATGCACCTACTTATAATTTCAACTCATTTATTTTATTCTTTATATGCCTAGTATTTAGGAAAGCAACTTAAATGTGTTACTTATTCTACCAAAGCACTTTAACTTTAGTTGAGAATTTAAGTTACTCTGCATATTTGATATTACACTACTGTTAATCCCTTCATGTACAGTTCTAAACTTGGCCTGTCCTAACTTCCTGCCCCCTAATTAAAAACAATCCTTAATGACCCTACTCATATAAGCCATGCATTAAGCCTTCTAAACTCATCAGTCTTATCTGGATTGGCACATGGCACAGACATAACTTCACAGAAGGCCACCTTATCAATTTTGCTCCTCACCTTAGCATCTAGGTCTTTAAATTTGTATTGCAGAACTGACAGTCTTCCATTTTGCATGTCATTTTGTTTCAACCTTAAGAATGACAACTGGATCCACCCCAACTCCAAGCACCCCAGTCATTAGCAAATAATGGTTTAGATAACCTTAGCATTAGCAAAAAACAAAATAATAAAAAGCAAGATAAAAAGAATGACTTTGCCCCTATCTAACCTAGAAATAGTACACACTTGCTTCGTCCAGTAATCATTTAGCATAACCAGTGTGTAATTTCTGGAGTAACACAAGCAAAACATAGAAAATGGGAAATGACAGCTCAATTATTAGATGAATCCAATTAAAAGAAGAAACTGTGTTAGAAAGAAAACTTGCATCCATAGGGGGACCCCAGGACTGAACATGAAAACCCCTGAAACAGAATATGATCAATAACTACATACAGTTCAGTTAAACATTATTCCTTTAGTAAACACACTTCCACAGTCAATGTTTTAGCACCTACTGTATTGTCTACTGCAATATATACAGCACACACATTCTGGAACTCGCTTAATCCAGTCAAGCACTGCAGAAGTCAGGAGGCTATTTCAGGAGTATCAGGTGCAAGGCAGGGACTAATCTTGGACAGGACCAGTGTCCATTGCAGTGCCCGGTCAGGCACACACTCACACTCAAATGGAGTTAATTTTGAATTTCCAGTCAACCTACACCCACACATCTTTAGGATGCAGCAGTGAAAACTACGCACACATAATGACTAAGCAAGAATTTCAATCTGCCAGTCAGCAGCGCTGTGCCACTCTGCCTTGCACCATATGCTTGCTGGTTTAGGCTTCAGCCCCCCTGTGTCCCTGCTCAGGATTAAGCAGGCTTAGAAAATGGTATGTTATGGTAGCTGTGTTACCTGGCTTTGTACTATGTAACTAAGTGCTTGTTTGTATACAATATGTGTAGTTTATTTTTACTAAGGGTTAATATTACTGGCAGGCAGTGTGGTGTAGTGGTTAAAGCTTTAAAGCTAGGACTTCAGAATTATGGGTTCAAATCCTACCACTAATGCTGTGTGACCATGAGCATGTTACTTCACCGGCCTTAGCTCCAATCGGAAAAACACAAGAAATGTAACCAATTGTATCTCAAATGTTGTACACCATCTTAGATAAAGGTGTCAGTCAAATAATAATTAATAATTATATTATTATCCCACTGGAGCTGCTTACTCTTGAACGTGCTGCACACAATTGTCCATGAGTAAAACATTTCTGCATTAGATCAATTCCTGCTTTTCCTTGTGACTAGGCTTTTTTTTGTTGGTCATTACAAAACTCAGTTTTACAGGAAACTGTATCCTTTTGAAGTCAAACAGGTAATCAGTAAGATGAATGTTAAATTTGAGTATTTATTATTAACATTATTAGATGTTTATGATTGTCATTTGTTTTACGTCATTCTCTTAAGTATTTTATTTCATGTTTTTAGTGAGTTGAATGTGATTCCACTTTTTTGTCCACAGAGGCAAATGAATATGTATAGGAATTTTGGACAGTGGGTTTCTTTGGGGTCATACCTATTCAAAATAAGCACACGTGCCTGTATATGTAAATGATTTCAGAGGTCATGTGGGTGTCCCCTTTCAATGCCCGTGTATGTGACTGTATATTATAAAACAGTAGCTCATGGGGGACCAATTAAGCTTAAACTGACACTATCAGTCCTAGCTTGTCCTGGATGAGAGGACACTACTTCTGCCTCTACTTCTCTCTCCTTTCCTTTTTGCTTCAGCTGTGATCACCATCACAATGCCTGGCACCCTCACTGAAGCTTTATAGTGCTTGCTAACCACTGAGCTTTTCATCTTCCTTGATCTCCGCTGAACTTTCTCCTTCCATTTTATACCTGACTGTATGTGCCAAATGTGATCAAATCTTTTTTACTGTTCAGGACATCTTCCCTTCTTCAGTCTCGTTGTTCGTGTGGCCTGTCAATCACTTCTCTCCATCATTCATTTGGATAAAGCCCTGCTGTCAGCACATTGCAGAGCATGTATTTTAGCATGTATGTTCGCATAATATGAATAAATATCGACAAAAAAAATGAACAAATAAACATCACCAAATTTCAATCAAATCAGTCAAGTATTTTTTAGATTTTGGGGTATTTAGTTTTCTGTTTTAGGTTAGGTTTTTACCCCTAAATATTCATATATTAAAATTTCCTTTATTAGCAGATACTGTACATACTGTTCTAAATGTACAACCTGCCATATTTCATTTTTTAAACAAAATAGAAAATGGAGTTTTTGTTGATGAGTGAGTGAGTTAGTTAGTGAACTTTGAATTTTGTATCTACTGTATAGGTAAATATTGTGACTAATAGGGGGATGTATGAGCTCCTCAAACCCCAGACACAATAATGCAAACACAGTTCCTGGCTGCAAACAAATGATTTATTGTACAAGTACCTCTTTATAACAGTGTCTCTAATAAAATAAATCCTTCTCTTTTTCTCTCTTCTTTCCTTCTCTTTCTCTCTCTCCACTCCTCCTCAGTGAGTTTCGTATGTCTACTCTCCCGACTCACTGTGTGAGGAGGAGTGGCTTCCTTCATACCAGATCTGGGAATAGTGCCAGTGCTATCGTACTGCATCCACGAAGCACTTCTGGATTAGATGGAACCACTTTAAAATTAGGAAACCTCCTCCTCACAGCTCCCTCTGGCAGGTCTCAGCAGGGCAGCTTGTTAGAACTCTAATTCCCATGAAGCCCTGCAGGCACATATATACGGGAGATCCATCAGACAGCTGCTGCCACCTGTTGTATTGGGGTGCACATAGCCCTGGGTAGCGGTCTCCTTTCACTGTTCCATTACCAGGGCGTCCCAACCGGGATGCCAGCCAACTCTTGTCTTCTATGACAATATATATGTATTTACCTGTGAGACTGGGGCACTGAGGTTCAATGTAGTTGGCCTGCTCTTTAGTGTAGTGGTTGCAAAGGGTGAACCAGGGGGAGAAGCAGATGGAGATGGAGGCATATCAGAGTCAGGTTCTTCTTCCTCTTCATCTTCTTCATCATCGTTATCATCAATCATTTCAAACTCCTGGAAGTCATCTTGAAAGGAACACACTGGATGATGTAGGTCATTCTTTTCAAGAATGAGGCAATCCTGTCATAAAAATAAATAAAACAATAAAGTCAGAATTCTAACCAACATTTATTATGGCTCATTCAAATACTGTATCCACCTGTTTTCTGTTCCCTCTTTGTCCAGTTTAGAGTTGTGGAGCTGCGGTCTATCCTGGAATCATCGAACAAAATGAAGGAAAAACCCTGGAGAGTGTGTGTCAGACCAATACAGGGCAAATTTTCACACTCATCCATTATGAGCAGAATTTAGAGTGTCCAGTAAACCAGGTGTGTCTGTATTTGAATGTGAGACAAAATCTGAAAAGTGTGCGGACGTGAAGAGAAGATTCAAAAACTGCACAGAGAGTAAATGGCCATGGATTTGAACAGCAACATTTAACATTGAGCCACTGTGGTACCCTTCCAAATTTAATAAAAGGAAAGCTTAAAAAAAGTTATTCCATGTAACTAAATTATATAAGTAAAGGAATCATATGTTATAGAAATCACACTTTAAATATAAAACTGTTATACATTTGCAAGTAAACAAGGTAACATTTGCATATACAACGAGAACAAAATAAACCCCTCGGAGTACAGCATTTAGAAAAAGAGCTAAAAATAGACAACTTTTCTTTATATTGGCATATTGATTTATATGATCCTCTTACAATGACAAAGACATTTCAGAAATTAAAAGTGACAGCCAGTAGATCCTCTATTCAAATTAACGTTTACCTTCCTAGTTATTTGCTTATCCTCAGCTTTATTTACTCATTGTAAAATATGCCCTACTTTTGGATGCATGCTGATTTTTCAATTCTCAGTCAAGATTTATCCCAACAATTTACTCTGGCTCAAGATGTAATCTTGAAATTGAATTATTGATTCCCAACATATAATTAACACTCTGCCTCATTTAGCCTGATTCAATAGTAACAATCAGGACAGTGGTAATGGTAAATATACATTTTCTTATCTTAGCCTTTTGTTTCTGCAGTTGTTACCATTTATGTTATCTTGAAAAGCAGATCAAGAAAAGTCTTCCTCCTGCAGATATTGCCTGGTGTTTGTTAACAACTACTGATGAACAAGCTAGATGTGGCGTAGCAGCAACTGAAATCAATCAGCCATCTGGTCCAGGCATTGAGAAAAAAATGATATTACCACAAGTCAAACGTCTGCTGTTTGGACTACAAAAACTAGACCACTGCACACTTTTCTTTACTTCTAACGTCAATTTGCCAAACTGTCCAGCTCACCTCTATGAGGCATAACAGCCCTTTAGGAGAAAACAGATAGTTAAAATGGTTCCCTTTCCACCCGAGAACCCCTCTTTGTTTTAAATGCTATGGGCATATTAAAACCCTACTAAGATATTACACAATATTGAATCAATGGGGCATTCAGAAGGTATTTTTAATAGAAAAAGCATCTCAGCAGTTGCTCATAATTGCTTTTTCATCTTTGCAAACATTTCCAGCTGGGTCATTCAGATGGAACAGACAGCTTTTAATAAATAAGCTGCCCTTCTGTATCGAATTACCATAAAATTCAGGTGGTCTGTTTGGGAAAAAAATGACCCTATATTACCAATTTCCATTTTGTATATACATTTTTTATTCTGTGGTTTTCACTTCTATCCATTCATCTGTGGTTTCATTTTTGGCTAATTCTACGTTTATTAGTAAAGCTAAGGATAAAACTTCTATTTACACAAGAAAATCCATGGTAATGGACACTTGGGAAATAAATCACAGAAATGTTAACATGGATGAATATTCATTCAATACTGCAATAGTGAAAAAACTGAATACCAGTAATCCCTTTTAATCATTTTGAAAGGCAAAAGCTCCATTCAGAATTCATGTTACAAATTCTCAAAAATATCTGTGATGATATTTACCTTGATGAGATGCAAAATCCAAATACAATGCAAAAGACTTACAGTGTCAACAAATATTACTAATGCTTTCATCTTGACTCATATTTTGAGATATGATTTTTCATCAGAACTACTTTCTGTTTAATGTGTAGATCATCTGGACCTTATGATGACATACACTGATTGAAGAGTAAAGAGGAAGCCTGGCTAAAAATTAGAGCTTTATTTGAAGCACTTTCAGAAAAAATGAAGCAACACTAGACAAAGAAGGACAGTACATTGTGTGTTAGACAAACTTCATCGGTTCCCAAAACTGCTTGATTCAATTCAGAATTGCAAAAGCCCATCTGGGCAGAACAGGATGAAATGCACAAACCAAATTGGAATGGAGCACCAGAGCACATTTACACTCATAGCCACATTTTCTTGTACAGGATCATTTTAGAGTCACTAGAAATCGAACAAATGTCTTCATTAGGTTGGAGGAAACTGGAGCAACTAAACCCCAGTGTAGACAAGGAGAGTGACAAGACTTGAAAATTGACAGATCTGAAAAAAAAAACTAGGCATAGCGCAGGTAGTTTTAAAAGTACTGATACTTTTAAAATACAACATATACTCCTTAAATTTTACATTATCCATCATAACAAAATTTAGATTAGAATAGATTTTTATAGGCCATGCATACAGTTAAACACATTACATCTTAACTTGCACTAGTTTGTTTAGAGCATACATTAACATTTTATCGAATTATACTGTACCCATACCTATAAATATCTGCATCTATACATTACAGTCAGCCACTTGAACAAAATACTGCAGCATGGGTATAACTAGCCAGTTGCAGAAGGCAGCTTCATCAATTCATGTATGTTATGTTTTATTTGTTTGGATTTTGCTAGTCTTTTGTGACAGGTATTCTGCTATTAACTGCTGGTAAATACAGAAAAATTACCTGAAACCAAACATATAATGTGTGTTGGAAGCAAAGTTAACTTATACAACTTATACAAGTGTTACGTTATACTGTTAGCTTGTTACAGTATTGCAGGAAAAACATTAAATTACACACTGCAATTGACTGCTGCTTTCTTAGTGATTCATCTTAAAAATTACTTTTTTTCTTTGAGCTACATATATTTTTTCCTTAATTCATCAAGATAAAATACTTTTCTTCCACATTTAATTTTTGTTGGTAAGAATTTAGCCAGAGTATGTGAGGTGAGATGTAATAGAAACATTAAAATTAAATTGAAATGATAATTTTTTATAAGTATTTATATATATAAAATAAAATGTCTGTCTGCCTGACTGTAGGTTCCCTATATAATCCTTCACTTTTTGACTGATCTGGAGCAAAATTTACATAGTTGCTCTCTAGGACAATACGGGCTACACATACTACTTTGGAACTCAAAGTTTTGACCCTTGGGGGTCCCAGTGTTTTTTTGTCTTTTTTTTCTTGTGTGCTACAGCTTGTAAACCAATGCCACCTATTGGCTCAAAGCAAGTATTACAATCCTACACCCTTTGACTGATCGTGACCAAATTTTGCATAGTTGCTCTCTAGGACTTTGCGGAAAGGATAGGCTACTTTGGAGCCCAAAATTTTGACCTTGGGGGGTCCCAGTGTTGTTTTTTTCCGTGTATGCACACCAGTGCTACCTGGTGGCTCAGAGCAAATGAAACATCCAAACAGACTAAAGCCAAACTGGCAGAGAAAATGACCAGAGCTGAACATTAATTACCCAGGCAATGGTGTATGCTGCTTCTACCTACTGTAATATACAAAAGAGTATCATGTGCTATGCAGCAGGGCGATGGGTGAGGCATGATCGAAAAATCAAAAGGTAGTTGTTTAGCCCCTTCTTCATCAGCCTTTCTTCATAATTTAACCACTGCAAACTGTTCACCTTGACCTAAGAGGGAAAGTCAGATGTGACAGAAATAATGGTTACAAACTAGCAAGCAGTTACCACAATTCTGGAATCCAATTGGACCCCAAAAAGAACAAATTCTCGACTCACGAAAGCAGAGACATTGATAGAGAAGCAGTGTGAATGATGGATGGGACAGCTAGCAATAACTACAGGGTTACCATTAAAAAAGAAAAAAATCACATCAACCTTTGCTTTCTTTCCTTACCCCATTCTACAAATCCAGGTACTTGGGCTAATTTTTAATTTACAAATCAGTGGATTGTTGTTCAGATCCTGTACTGAGATATAGTCAATACACGGTTCACCCTACAGAGGGAACATGGAAGCTAATTTATCTTTCAATTCGTTCATTTGGAAAACAGAAATGTATTGATCAAGTCAGAATGGAACTGCATTTTCAATATTTGTATTCATCGGTAATATCTCTGTTCTGGCATGTGCTCACAGTGATGACACAACTAACATAAGTAAAGTATTCGTTAGGCCTGCAAGTGTAGACGCATAAAATAAAAACAAAACCAACATGCCATGTGTTAATACTATTGTACATTAATAAAAGAAAAATCACTCAAGATAACTTAAAACACTTGTTTTCTAAGATGCCAGGAGATGACTGTTAATGCTGCAGTTATTCTATATTTGAATCTCTGTAACAGCGGCTAATATTTTTGATTACTGCATTATTATTGTTGGTAGTGCAGAGACTAGTACTGCTTCCTCTGATCTCTGCAGACTCAGGTATTAGTACACTGCACAAAACAGGAAAGCCTAGTTAGAACACAAATACACATTGGTACATGGAACAATTCTACTAGCCATTGTACCATCTCTTGTATGGTCTCTCTTGATAGTATACTGACCTTACAGACTCACGAAGATGTGCCTAAGGGGATAGGTACCTGAGCTGGTAATTAACAGAAAGAGAAGCAGCTCTCTGATGTGATGGAGACAAAACAGGGACTGCTTGAAATGACTGTCTTTGCAAGTAAGGAGATACTCACACATCCCACTCATCACCGTCCAAAAGGTTTACAAAATTCAAATATTTCTTGTTTCATTGTTCAAACATTTCCTCTATTGATGATATTTTCAATAAGTTGATCTCAGTATTAATATGTCATCTGTATATTTGTGATTATTCAGGTTATTCAAATTTTTGGGTTTAAGATTGTTCAAAAAGGTATTTTAGGCTAAATTATAAACATATTATGTTGTTCAGATACTACTTAAAAGTGTTTTCAGTACAGTATTTTCATTTCTTTGTGATTACATCTTGCCTGAAGAAGGGGCCTGAGTTGCCTCGAAAGCTTGCATATTGTAATCTTTTTAGTTAGCCAATAAAAGGTGTCATTTTGCTTGGCTTTTCTCTACATTCATAATGGCTAACACGGTACAACACCCTAGTACTTCATTTCTTTGCAAAGCAAAATTTAGCAGTCTTACTAGATCTAATGTAAAAGCACATAAAATAATATCTAATATTGGTATTGGTCAAAAATCAAATATCTGTTGAGATGTAGTTAAAGAATTACAGTATATACTATATATATATATATATATATATATATATATATATATATATTATATATATATATAATATATATATATATATATATATATATATATATATATATATATATATATATATATATATATATATATATATATATATATATATATATATATATATAGTGGCAGGCGGCCAGGGTCCATGCCCGGTTGGAATGCCCCTGCACACTATATCCAGGGAGAGCAGCCCTGGTCAGTGCAATACCTCCTCCTGGATGCTAGATGGCCTCCCCCCTGGGTTGGAGCGATGCCTCGGTTTCCCAAAGGGCTCCATAGGAACTGGTGTTGGGTGCAGCCCTGTTGGGACCCGCAGGCACCGCCAGGGGGTGCTGTGTTTTGACTCCTGAGCCCGTGTGGGCAGCATATTCATCACACCAGGAAGTGCAGCCGGAACTCGGTGATCAAGGACCTGGAGCACTTCCGGGTGAACTATAAAAGGAGCCAACAACCACCACTAAGCGGCCAGAGTTGGGTGGGAGGAGGACAAAGCTTGCTGAGGAGGAGGAGTGGTTGTGCCGAGAGAAAAGAAAAGTGCTTTTGTGTTTCATTGTGTGCTGTGGTTGGGTCTGTGTATTGCCTGTGGGACACAGGGAAGATGTGCGCCCACAGGGGAAGAATAATAAATAATTGTTTTATTTCACATGTGCCTCCTGTGTTCAGTCTGTGTCGGGTCGGGTGCTATATAGTGGCCTTATTACTATATATATATATATATTTTTAACTTTTCCAGTCTTTTAAGAACATAGCTCTCCATCACCCAAAAAATTGTTTCCATATGATCTGGCATATTCCTGAACTGTTTGCTGGGTAGAACTTGAAAATTACGTTCCTAAAGGACAAGTGGTGAGGATCCTGTAATTATTTATTGCAATACAGACTAACAACCTCCTGCTCATACAGCCTTAATCTCGATGAGACATCAGTCAGATTTAGTCATTTTGTAATGTCCACTTCCAAGGATTTAAACATCCAGCAAGTCTGACAAAGGTTCTGGTAAAGAATTTATAGGAAACATATTTTTTTTCTGATTCATAATTTAGAATCTTATTATACACCAGCTGTGCTAACCATCTAAGACGGGTTGAAATCTAGGTAATCAACAGAAACCTCACTGCTAACCTCTGCAGTGCACCATGCAATGCATATGTCTCTATTATATGCCATTTGGTATTCATGAAAGCAGTGTTAATGTTTGTGATGCACCATCTATAGGAATGACAAATGCAATGCATTTTATTACTAAAAATGTTTGTGATGCACCATCTTTTGGAATGACAGAGACATAGCACCTGGATGAACACACAGACAGACACACAGACACTTATTGTTTTATTAAGATTGATGTGTTGGTTTAACTGTGAATAATACGCTAGTAGCCTCTCTGCTTTAAGTGATTGTTAACTACCCTGAGATAAATGTTCGTACAACTCTAGGTTTACCTGTGCATAGTGTTTGCTTTTAGCAGTTTAGTCATTGGAAATGTTTTGCCCCATTACAATTTCTTGTACGCTTCTCTGTCTCTCTCTGTTACAGATTTAAGTTTTCTTTGAACAGCTTCATGCACTTTCTTTGAAACGCCTCACTGCACAATTGCTACCAGCATGGAAAACACTTTCACTTTCCCATTTCTAGACTAGGTTTCACCTAAGAATGGCTTGCTGGAAGGATATCATCCATGAAATGGTAATCACCGCTTAGTTGACTTGTGTACTATCTAGGTCTTCACTCTCACCTGCAGAGTACATTTTTCTGCTCTGAATTAAACTAACAAATATACTCTGATACTGATACTGCCAATCAGTTATGCTCCACATACACAGAGCAAAACAACCATGATCATTTACACTACATTTTGTTCCTATGCATTTGTGAACACACCAAGAAAAAAATACAATTATTGATGGAATGTTCTGCATGACACCAAATAATAAAAATAATAATATAATAACAAGAATACACAAATGTTTAACGTTAATATCAGTACACCAGCAAAGCCAAGGCTCCTCATTGTTGCATTTCTTCTTTAAAGGATCATGGGTATACAAATTTGTCTGCCACAAGCTCTTCATATGATGATATGTGCCAGAGTTTCAAGATAAAATATAGAAAAAGAAAAGCCAATTGTTTTTAATTTATGCTTTGCTATGCCAAAAAAAACTGTAATCTGTTAATTAATTTTTCACATTGAATTTATTTCTTCACAAACATACTATATATCTATTTGGCACGTGAAACTGCTTTCTAAAGTTAATCACTTTTTGTAAATTTAAAATAATATCTAGCTTGCACTGGCACTTTACATTGCAGTTTATGGGGTGCACAGGAAGAGCTTAAAAATTTACCAAATACTTCTGTTTTTCAAGCCAAAACAGTTGTTGAGTATTGAACTGCCTCTAGTGTTTTACACATATTGTAAAATAGTTTATACATGTTGTTTCTGAACAAAAAAAAAAAATTATGAAGTTTAGCCATTTTAAAAGGAGTTTAGCCATATGTGATAATTCAGCACTCATTTTCCTGAACAACAACTTTTAACTCCACCAGGGGTGGTTTTCTCCTGACACAACAAATCACAGTAAACTTTTTTGTGCCATGTGGTTGGTTTTGTTTTGATTTACTCATGTATTTAGGTGAGAATCACCCAAACAGAAAATGTACTCTTACCAAGAAGAAATTGGAACAGGAATAAAATAAAATCATTATTTCCAGATTCCTTTTGTGTTGATCAGTGAATTTTGCCAAAGTGTTATTCACAGTGAATTTGGTGTGTTCACATTCATCCCTTGTTCATCAAATTATTTACTGATAATTTAGCTGGTTTAAGAGAATTTTTTTTAATACCTTCACCCCATAATGCTTTGCGAGGCGAGTGAGACATTGATGTTGCATTACAGACTCTGTGGGACAAGGGCAGGTCGATCTTTGAGTTCCATGTCAATACAAGAGAAGGAAATGCATGCCTTGTGCATAATATTTAGCCACTTGGTGGGGCAAGAGTGAAAACAAACCTTGAAGGAGCCTGACATAGAGCAGACTCTATGAAATAATAACAATAACGAAAGGTTTATTACTATTTACAAGATGTTTCTATCATTTTGATAGTAGAAAAATTGCAAAGCATTAGCACAGACAGTTCAGAGCAGGGGTGGGCAATGATGGTCCTGGTGGGCCAAAGTGGCTGCAGATTTTCGTTCCAACCCAATTGCTTAATTAGAAACCAATCCTTGCCAGTCTCAGACCTTATTTAATTTTATGGTTTGTTAGTCTGCAATTTTAGGTTCTTATATCGTAGATTTTTTTCCTTTCCTAGGATATCATCCAAATAAGTTGAAGCCTAACATGGATCATATTTTTCTCTTAAATGTATTACTAAACCAAATAGAGCATGATGAATCCACACGGGTGTAACTGGAGACAAATTAGATAGAGACCTGCTGGCTCCTTTGTCAATTTTCATTTTTTTGCTAATAAGGAGCCATTAAAAACAGTAAGCTGTTTAAGACTGAAATAAGCAATTAAGGGTGGGGAACCTTAACAAGTGAAACCCCTTAAAATGAAGCATCAAAATGTCACTTAAGCAGTAAGTGCTTCATCAGCAATAATTGACTTCTCATTAAGAAACTGGGTTAGAACAAAAACTTGCAACCACTGCGGCCCTCCAGGACTGACATTGGCTATTACTGGTATAGAGAACCCTTCAGCGTGACTTCAAAAAACAGAACAAGCCAGCAGTTTCAATCATGACATGCCACTTTGAATTTTCTGCCTTCAAAAGACATATATATTTTTTCTGACTTTTGACTACGATTTTGACATTTCTGCTTTGTTTTGATGAAATCTATGATTGCGCGTCTATGATTGCGCGTCTCTGACTGCGTACTTTCTTCTTTGATATCATTGAGACATGGTGCAGTCGTTGGCACTGCTGCCGCACAGCTCAGGTGACCTTTTTGGCTACAATAATTGGTCCAGTATAGTTGGCAGGCATTTCCCAAGCCCTCAGGGGCACTTTAAAGACAACTGCACCATTATAATCCAGTCAAATCTAGTTCAGTTAGTCCTTCCCCATTGACTTTAACGTAGTTCGCCAAGTTTGCCAAATATCGTGAACATTTCTGTGATTTCAGGGACCTCATGGCAAGGCAAACACGGCAATGTTTGCTCATCACTACTGATCAATACTCAACATTTGCCTTGACTTGAAAAATTGATGTATTTGGTAAATGTTTACGGCACCAGAGCAGGCAAGATATTTCTTTTTTAATTTATACAGAGTGATTAACTTTATAACACAGTTTTGTGTGGTAAATACATATGTGCCAAGGATGTGAAGAAGCATTTATCCTTTAACAAAAATGTGTTGCTAACATAGTGTAAGATTCCCAAGCCTGCTTATTCCAGTTTAGGGTCACAGAAGGCCAGCGTCCGTCCTCGCACCACTGGGCACAAGGCCTGAACTTGTCCTGGACCAACATTGTTGGGCACACTCCAGTACACGCCAGCACTTACACTCAAGATGGCTGATTTAGAGTCACCAGTTAATGTAACTTACATGGCTTTGAGTATGTGGGAAGAAAAGTGGAATTCCTGTAGAAAACCTTACACAGACGTGGAGAGGAAAGTACAGCACACTGACAACAATCAAACATGGGATTCAAACCCAGCAGAGCTATTTTTAATAGATTTGGTTTGTTTTTTGAGTTTTGTTTTAACTTACATACTGCCACTTCTCAGCCTTCTACATTACTCACATTGTTGCTCCCGCTCATAACTCTAGACTGATTTTGAAAGTTCTTCAGATTATCTGTTGATTAGGTTGTAACAGATGTTACTAACAGAAATACAAAATATATTCTACAAATTATTATCATTGTTAACATATGTGCGTACACTGGCATGGTTGTTGGAGTGAAGATTTAGAAATTTCTCCACTTGGCCATGTTGAGATCAATTGTGACACTATAAGAACTGACAATAGGATGTGCACACATTTGAGAAATGCCTAAAACGGAACAGTAGGCCAATAACTTTTATTTGGATTTTTTTTTATTTTTAACTGATATACTTTTACCTGTTTCCTTCTAACAGGACTGCAGCAAGAAAGTATTTTGTGGTCTAGCTTATGATATAAAGAAAAATATGTTTTTTGTTTTTTCTGTCTGTTTATAGTCTTTTTCACTTTAAATATTTGCATGTATGTTTGTGCATATCAACAAAAATGTCTCAAATTACAATACAACCACTTCACATAACACTGTGCCCTTTTGTCTGGCAGGTTTTCATAAAAACATATTTCAATTAAAAATTGTGTTAGTTTACTCTGTGCAATTTTAAATATCGTTAATACAGTAAAAACAGATTGACTCGTTGATTAATGGTTGTCAGGAAAGCAAAAACGGCAGCTGTTGTAAAGAAACAGAACTTTTTCACTTATAGACTTTGATATACTTTAATTTGATAACAAACCTTGTTAATCCTCAAGGGAAAACTGTTTCTTCACATGACCCTTGGGGGGTCAGAACGCTAGGTCAGCTATAGTACAGCGCCCCGGAGCAATTTTCAAGTTAAGGGTCTTGCTCAAAAGCCCAATGGAGTAGGATACCTTCTGGCAGTAACAGGGTTTGAACCAGCAACCTTCCAGATACCAGGGCATAAACAATAAATATGACAGTTTATAGATTAAATATTGTCTCACCACAAGACAGTAAGACATCCTGCTTTCCAAACATAAGGAGGATTAATGTTCTTCACTCAAAATGTTCATGTCTAGTAGCCTGACCTCCTGTAAGAAAGACTAAATATACGGCAAAGTAAAAAATCTGATACCAGGCAAGCCTAATGAGGAAAGCAAATTTGATCATCTCTTATATGAATAGTTCAGTGAGCACGAGTCGGGGTGCATGGATTGGATTTCTGCTGGCATCAGCTGGAGGAGTACAGAAAATGATAGGCAATAATTTGTAAGTGCATCTGGCTACCATTTTACCAGCGTAAATAGGTTTTCACCCCAGGGGTCTTCAGCAGATTAAATCAGCCAGACTCACAGATATCCCGTCTGTTTCAAGTACCTTTTAGTACCCCTATGTGGATGTGTTTTTCAAGTACAAATGATGCAAAGAGAAAGCTAATTTCTTTCTCTCCTTTAGCAAATGAAAAAAACAGCAGTAATATAAAAAGTAGGATTGTAAGGACAAGGGATAGTTACATCCTCTTTGTGTCTCTACGTGGAGTCTAAACAGAACATGTGCAAAACTCAGCAGCAACACATTTTAAAGCCTGGGAATATATTGCTCCACCACTTTGACAATTACACTTTACTCCGTGTTCATTTTCACATTCACAATAAACTCCACCTTTTATTTGTTAAGACCCTGCATGGCAGCTACCCACCTTATCTGTTTTCCTTACTAAAGCCATACACCCCTTAGTTCCTCTGATAACATATTGCTAAATGTCCCATTGTGCTGGCTCCGCACTGTGCAATGCCTCTAGAACCCCATGCCTGCACCTCACTCTCTGCTTTTAAATTTAAACTTAAAACCCATCTTTATAACATTGCTTTTTGTTCGCTTCTGCAAACTTTGTATATTACTATGGCTTTGTTTTATTCTTTTGTTTTATTTTTCGATTTAGAGTGTTCTTGGGTATTTTGAAAGATGCTTTTAAGTAAAATTTATTACTATGATTATTATTGTGCCCCTTGATGAGGATAAGTCAGTATAACACTTGAAAATATGCAATGGCATTTGCATGGTGCCTTGCTGTCAATTCATTCTTGCACATATGTTATTAAACTACCCACAAAGTTGTAAGCACTTTTACCAACTGACTAAAGAGAAAATATTGAGTTGGCTGAGTAACATTTGGATATAATGGGTTATAATCTCAAGGTAAAATTGGCCATTAATAATATTGGATAGATGGCTGTAATAAAAGAGGATGTACAAAGTTTTAGGCAAAAACATGATAACTTATGTTATGATTATACATAAACTGGAACAGTACACAGTATATGAAAGTGTGGCTAGACTATGAGGGCTATTATGTGCAATGCTTCAAAAATATGAGAATTTATTTATTATTGATCAGTTTTCAATAATCGATGCTTTTTATATGATACAAAAATGAAGTGAATATGTACTGCCTGCAGACTACAAAAATCAACTGTATGGCAGTTAAACAATCAAAATTTCTTGATGGGGCAATATGTTCATTTTAATAAAGGTCAACATTATCTTCAAAGGGAAGTTTTTCTATGTAAATTGCTGAATGTTAGCTATTGTATGTAGTAGCACAACAGTGTCATTGTTCTGATCAAGTTAACACAGACAATGGAAATATGCAACTTTCTCTAAAATATATGTGTAGAAGCTGGCTGGGAGATGTTCACTCTGAGGAAGTGCTCAGAGTGTTTTTTTTTTACATTTAACTCTGCCTCTGTAACTCTTACCATATTAATTTGCTATGTTGAAGTTACTTATTAATTTTTGTAAATTTTCAATAGGGTGAATGTGGGTCCTAACTATTTATGCTTGATGGTCATGGACTGATCACTTCATCGGCAAAAGACCCTTTCTCCTGATCAGTGTTGAGAACAGACAGAGCTTATTCCAGAGGCAGATGTGAAGCAAACAGTCAGTTCTGGTCCAGATTCCAATCCATCACAGCGCACACTCATGCACACACTCTCAATCACAGCACGCCAATGTCCAGTGACTAGTCAACCTAACAGCATGTCTTTGGTGTGTAACAGGAAAGGGGAGCTCACAAAGGAAACCCACATTTAGCGCTTTGAGTACTGAGAAAAGCGCTATATAAATGTAATGAATTATTATTATTAATTATTTATTACATGAACACAAGGCAATCAAAACACAAAGCTGCCCCCCAACTTCAGAAGGTTTTCAGGATTTAAAAACTGAAAAAAAAAATACAAAGAGATGCATTACCTTGGAAGCACAAATAGCTGACAGGTAAAAAAAAAAAAAAAGTAAGTGAAACAATCGATAAATATGATCAATAAATTGTGTATTTAGGTCATTAGGATAGTCTATTTGTAAAGTTTTTACTGCTGCTTACATTACAACCCCAATGATTTATTTAAGTACTTTATTTAAATCAATATGAAAATCTTTTTTTTTTTATTTTTGAAAATACACCATTTTTAGCATTTATTGACACTTACTGTATATGCATCCATTTGCTAAACCCAATTTGTCTTTTGCTGGGATGTGGGAATCAAATCAAATCCGGATGGGACTAAAATGCTGGCACATCACTCACTCACACCAGCCCATTTACAGTCACCAGTCAAACATACAATATATCTTTTGGATGTGGAAAAAAACAACATCACTGGAGAAATCCCACAGGGGACCAGAAAGCACATGCAAACTGCATGTCAACAGTGCCTCAGCTAGAAATTCAATACAGGACCTTGGAACTGGGTAATCAAATAGATTAAATATAAATAAAAACAGGATTGTGTTTTCTTAGTGCTATTAAAAAATTAAAAAGTATTTTTTCCCTTAAATGTTCCATCTGTATATCAAATTCTTGTATATTTTAACATTTGAACTATTGTGATGAGAACAGTCCATTCAGCCCAACAAGGCTGTCAATCCTATTCACCTACTGTAGATTCTTTGAACCAACATCAAGTTGAGTTTTGTAGTGTTCTAAAGTCCTACTCTCCATTATGTTATTTGCTAACTTACTCAGTCTATCTTTGGTTCTTTGTGTAAAGAAAAACTGTATTCATATATTCAAGACAAAATATAAACAAATTTTCACTTTTACTTAGAATATCTTGCATCTGGAAGATATTAGGTGAAGTATAATTTTATTTTTTAATTTTTGCATAGTTGCAACATATATACAGTATTTTTCGGACCATAAGGCGCACTTAAAATCCTTTAATTTTATCAAAAATCGACAGTTCGCCTTATAATCCGGTGCGCCTTATGTATTAATTCTGGTTGTGCTTACTGACCTCGAACCGATTTTATGTGGTACACAGTGCTCAAAAATCTGTCAAAATGTTTTAGAATGACTTTGGTAAGCTACGAAGCCGCACCGCTTGATGGATTGTTGGAGCATCACGGCTACCGTAGTCAGGGGCCTCGCAGAATAATACGTACTGTACTTCAACATATGGTAATATTACGGTGTGTTTATTAGAACCCCAAAATGGCACCTGTTAAGAGAAATGCTTATGAAGCGGATTTCAAACTCAAGGCTATCAGGCACGCAGTAGAACATGGGAATAGAGCAGCTGTGGGAGAATTCAACATTAATGAATCAATGGTGTGGAAGTGGAGGAAGCAAGAAGATGACCTGCACCAAGTAAAGAAGACCAAACAGAGTTTCCGAGGGAAAAAAGCGAGATGGCCACAGTTAGAGGACAAACTTGAACAGTGGATTATTGAACAGAGAACAGCAGGTAGAAGCATCTCTACAGTCTCTAATAGACTCGAGGCAACAGCGGTAGCACGTCAGTGAGTGGCTGAGAGAAGTTTACGTCAGGAGACTGGATGGCTTTTTCCACAAATCTCCGTCTCTATTGATCTGCGACTCCATGTGCGCCCATCTCACCGATACTGTCAAAATCCAAGTGAAGCAAACTAATTCGGAGCTTGCCATCATTCCGGGTGGATTAACCAAAGAACTCCAACCGTTAGATATCGGCGTCAACAGGTCGTTCAAAGTTAAATTGCGAGGTGCGTGGGAGCATTGGATGACAGAAGGCGAACACACATTCAACAAGACAAGAAGGCAACACCGGGCGAGTTACGCCACTATCTGCCAATGGATCGTGGATGCCCAGGCTAAGGTATCAGTCTCAAGTATCGTCCGAGCTTTCACGAAGGGCAGAATCATCACTAAACAGCTAAGTAACAGCAATAAGACTGACTCGGATAATGACGAGAGAGATCCGGGCATGCTTGATGCTGAAATCGCCCAACTATTTACCTGAGACACTGAGAATGAAGAATTTGATGAATTTGTGGAAGAGAAATGAACTGAAAAAGTGAGTGTATTGTTTTGTATTTTATGTTACAACTGAACAATGTTGAGAGTTATTGTGAATGAGTTGAATAAAGTTTGACTTATCTGACTGTTTTGTTTCGCTGAATGCACTTTATAATCCCATGCGCCATGTATGTATATAAGTAGACTCATTCATTGATGTTGCGCTTTATTGCGCTTTATAATCCGGTGAGCCTTATGGTCCGAAAAATACTGTAAACTTTAATGACTTTAATTAGTTAATCAGAAATGCTTGTGATGCTGACATGTCTCTTTACTGTTTTTCTCCAACAAAGCTGTAATATTGATTAACTTCAAACTAGTCTCAGTTCTTTGGGAAAAGCACTTTGTCACTACACTATACATAACCTGCTAATGAAACATTATTCTTTCATATAAAGCATATATTTTAATTCTGCTTTTTTAATTATTTTTACCATATTCCAGTGTTTTTTATTCCTGTTTATGACACATTCTTACACTTTGTTTTAATTATGTTGCACCAGTCTGTGAGAGAGTAATTCTTGGGCTCAGGCAGAAGAAATAATGAGACAGTTCATCGTTTCCAGAGATTTATATGAGAAAGGGGGAGAACCTGAAGAACACTGATTGGTTTATTATATGAAAAAAACATTACCTTAAACTTCTAAAAAGTGTTAACACACCCTGGGATATGTCAACCCCACAACCACTAAACCTTTGGCACAATGGACCACCA
The DNA here is from genome assembly GCF_900747795.2 of Erpetoichthys calabaricus. Lineage (NCBI taxonomy): Eukaryota > Metazoa > Chordata > Cladistia > Polypteriformes > Polypteridae > Erpetoichthys > Erpetoichthys calabaricus. The sequence goes on along the minus strand of NC_041394.2, from coordinate 274,161,889 downwards.
CAAATTCAGACCTACTCAAAACTGAGGCTTATAAATGGTGGCCTTCATTACACAAACTTCTACACTCTCTGACAGCACCTGGAGTACTGAGTGCACCATTGCCCAAAACCAGAAAGAGAGAGGAGCCTACAGCAACATTCATCTTGTTGATTTTTAATTGGATGTTCTCAGGAGAGCCTGACATGGATTTTACACTGAATAATGCCTTAATACAAGCTAAGTGTTAAATTCTTACTTGTGTCATAATTAGCTTTTGTTGTTGTTGTGCAGTGCATTTCCAACAGTGAACTTGGTCCATTTATGAAACTAGAACTCCATGCTGTAGGCATGTCAGTTTATTCTGTTTTCATTCTAAATTCCCAAAACATGTAGGATAATTTAACAGTGTCCTTTTAATTGCCAAATCAGTGAAGGCATGTGTGTATTGTCACACACAAGCCAACAGGGGGCAGCCAATAGGCCCGATACAGCGTGAATACAACAATCAGTGGGATTTGACGTTCAGCGCTAATGCATCTCTTTCTTACCTTCCAAAACTCCATACAAAATCCATTCAACAACCAATTTAAGAAACATTCCTCTTCCGTTGCTGAAGATCCAACTCCACTAAATCAGGGGTCCCCAACCCCCGGTCTGCGGCCCACTACCGGTCCGCAGCCGTCTGACAGCCGGGCCGCGAGAGAACTGCCGGCAACGGCGACTCACTCAGACTTTTCAGAACGCTTGGCGGGTGGGGCTTTGCAGCGGTGCAGAGAGGAGAGAGGCCGAGGTGAGAGACTATTACAACAAAGTATTTTTATGGTCCCGACAGTTTCCCCATATGACATGTGTCTATAGAAATCATATTACTACGAAGTACATTCAACAGATGCTTTCATTACAACGAAGTGACCTTGAAATGCTTGAACGAATCATCCACAGAGTAGTTAGATCTGTGGTCGCAGCTCAGTTGTGCACGTTTGCACAACAATCCCCAAACAGAAACATTGTAAAAAAATGTCTTTCTTCGAACTTTCCTCGTACTGTTTTTTTTTTTTTTGATGTTTTTGTTGTCTGTGGTTTTCATTGATTCCTTTTGCTTATTGCTTGTCAACATTTGAAAAACATCCATTGGAATTTAACTCATTGTCACCCTCCTATAGAAACGGCAGACACGAAAAAAAGATTGCAGTGTTAATGTTTGTGATGTGCAATCTGTTGGAATGGCAAATGTAAAGCATATGTCTTTGTTATATGCAAAAAAAGAAGAAAAATCTCAGATTGTAAACGTATGCAAACTGCTTAATAACTTTAATAATAATAGAAATGTTATGTAAATTGTGTATAAAACTGCCCCCCCAACCGGTCCATGGAAAAATTTGCATCTAATAAAGTGGTCCATGCTGTCAAAAAGGTTGGGGACCACTGCACTAGACTTTACTTCTAGCTTACTCCAGATGACCTCACTTCCGCATTCATCCTGTCTTATCACCTCCAGCTCACCATTTCAACGTCATTGTCAATCATCCATGTCATTTCCTGTCCGGTCTCATATAAATATCCCCCTGTACTACTCAGCAATGTCTCATGGAAGTCTGACTATTCTCCACAAGACCTACATTTTACACTATACATGTGCAAAATTCCTTTCTCAAACCTTTATGAGTGTCTGTTGTGTTCTCTCTGTCTTCACAGTATATATATATATATATATATATCAGTGCTCTGTAAAGAACACAATCAGTGACTGGTTCCTACTTACTACGTGGTGCTCTCTGAGACTCTGAGTTACAAAAAGTGGGTTCAAAAAAGAAAATCTTAACTTGCTCTGAACTGTAAAGACATCCTTGTGCAAATAATTCACAGAAACACAATTTTTGCTTACAACATTCCTGCCATGGATTCCTTCTAATATTCAGCACTTTTTGGATCCATCAGTATATACCGTAGGTATTTTACACACTGAAGCCAAGCAAGCTTATTACCACCAGAAATTTAAATTCAAAGCGTTTTCACAGAAATAGCATGACAGCTCTACACTGCAAAGATCAAAACGTTTGTCAAAGCTTACAAATACAGCACAATATCTCACATATTCAACAAAATCAGCTATAACATAAAATGAAAAGGATAGAGCTAAAAAAATATGGGTTCAGGATGTAGAAATGACAGACTTTACAAACCAAATACTGGTGACTTTCTCATCCATAGTTTTAGTCCAGTCCTTTAGGGAGAAGAAGCTTATCCTGGTAATATCTGGAACAAGGCAAGGAACCAACCCTGGATGGGATGCCACTCCATCCCAGAGCATTTGCACTTACACTGCGCCAATTTACAGTCATCAGTCAACCGTTCTGCATGTTAAAGAAAAACTGAAATACATGGAGGAAAACCCAATCAGACATTGGGAGAATATGCAAACCTCACTCAGACAGTGACCAGCTTGAACCACTGTGTCAATGAAGTTGAAATGTTTATATATAAATATTCTTGGTTATAGGTAAGCAGAATCTATCCCAGCAACACTCAACTGATGGCTCAAAATCACAACGGATTGGGAGTCAGTCCATCTCAGGGCACCCTGGGACCAATTTTGATTCACTAGTTAACCTAATGTACACATCCGTGGGGATACTGGAGCAAGAACAGAGTAACAAGAGGAGAAGCCATGCAGACACATACAGAATTTGCAAACTTCACACATAGAATAGAAGGACGTGGGATTAAAAAAAAAAAAACAGAATATTGGATCCAAGATGCAGCAGCACTAACCACAATGCCACCATAAATAGATTACATTGGTTTCAAAGTACAAACTCTACATTACAAAAGGAACATGAATGAACAAAGGTTTTTAAAAATGAACGCAAAACAGCAGCACTCCAGGAGACTGGATTCAAATCCCAGCCTAGACACTGCAATTGTGGAGTCTGCAGTTTCCTTCAGTTCCTCCAGTCATGCGTGTTAGAAGTGTGTGTGAGAAGAAAGCAGAAAAGTTAGATTTGAATACAAAATGGGAGGTCTGGAACTTGAAAGAACACCTTATGAGAAGGATCTAGGAGTCATAGTGGAGTCAACACCATTTACATCAAGACAGTGTAGGAAAACAATGAAGAAGGTGTGGATGCTAGAGGGCACTGTTGCACCTCAAACCTGACAACCAGACACTGAGGACACAAGTTAAAAGCACCAAGATTTTTTTTAATTCTTTTTCCTTCCTTCACAGTGGTCTTCACCACCACAGACACAAATAAATGCACAATTTACAAATATTCTTTCTTTCTCTTTTCTTCTCTCCTCCACACCTCCCAGCAAGCTTTGTCCACCTTCCACCCGACTCTGGCTCGCTTCTGTGAGGTCTGTCCAGTCCTTCTATATTGGCCAACCTGGAAGTATTTCTGGGCTTCCACTCACATGGCCTGCCAGCACTTCCGGGTTGGGCGAAAACCTTGTCTCCTGTATATTCACAGCCCCCCACTGGTGGCACCCAACAGGGCTGGGATACAGAACACCAAGACCTAGGATGCCCTGTGGAAATCTGGCGCACTACTGTAAACCAGGGGAGCTGCCCTCTTATGTCTTGGGGAGGCAGTGCCCTAAAAATGCTGCCTTCCCCCATCCTTTTATATGTGTGGCATCCTGGCCATGTTGAGCTGCCGGCCGTCTTTTACAAAGGCTAATAGGATGTTAGGTTATATATCACGATGTGTGGAATGCAAGTCAAGGAAGCTAATGTTTAAATTATATAACACACTAGTAAGTTCTCACCTGGAGTAATGTGTACAGTTTTGGTCTGATTCTGGAACTGAGAGAGGTATGCGTTTTGAGGAAAGATTAAAATAGCTGAACTTTTCCCATTTAGACAAATGGAAATTAAGAGGGGATATGTTCAAAATACTTAACATCATGAAAGGAATTAGTAGACTGGACCCAAACTGTTACTATATAATTAATTCTTCAACAAAAACCTGGAGGCACACTTGTAGTCAAGAATAAAAAAATAAATTATACTCCACCCAACATTTCCCAGAAGCACTTATAGGGTGGTCCAGATCTACTTATACAATTTTCATTACGCTATAACTTATTAAGTTTATTACATAGACAATTCACAGCACCTGCCCTGCACATAGAGATTTCACTTAAAATTATTTTTGTTGCCGATAGATGGCAGCACCTGCCCTGCATTCCAAAATGGCGGGGAAACGGTTGTCAGTCGAACAGTTGCATAATTAGATTTGGACCACCCTGTAGACATGACGCAATATGTTCTGAGTAAACAGAGGAGCTAATTGTTTTTACTTCTTGTCCTAGTTGTGAACAAAGGGACACAGTGGAATCTTGTTAAGGGCAGATTCCATGCAAACGTTACACCATTTTTCATAATGCAAAGAACCGTAGACACATGGAATAAATTATGAAGTAGTGTGGTGAAGAGTAGAACTTTAGAGACCTTCAAAATTCTACTTGATGATACTTTAGACAATCAAGGGGAATAGGATGGACAAGCTTTGAAGGGTTGAATATCCTGTTCTCGTCACAAATGTTGTATTGAGTTTGAGTGAGAGTGAGTATGCCCTATGACATCTTAGCACTGTCCAAGGTTAGTTCTTGTTTTATATCCAATGCTGATAGAACTTGTTTTGACAGTCCAAACCTTGAATTGAAAATTAAAAAGAGTGGGTGAGTATATTATAAGAAATCTAAATCAGGGTTCTCTGATTGACTATATTTCTTATGCATGTCTGAGATTTGTGTACTGTACTATCATCCTCTAACAAGAGCTGTTTAAATCATTACAAGGTCTTCTCCTGTACTGATAAGTTCAAAAACAACAAATTCACCATTTATGTAAAAAATCACACCCTTGCATGGCAAGTAAAGATTTAAGTTTTCTTATTAATCATGTCATTATCTACAGTATGAGTGAGCAAATATTGAGGTTTGTGGCTTTTAAATAAGTCTGTTAATCTATAAAAAAAAATAATGAATAGTGTCATACTGCATTTCAATTTATTTTATATAAAATATATTCTGGAAACTTGACCCTCTCACTTCAGCAGAGGTGATCTGAATTTCATGTACTACAGCAATCATAAGTCTTACGCTGTAGCATTTTCATGATGGATGACAACCATTACAAGATATAAGCACATTCTCTTTTAACACATTATTTAACAAACAGAAATGCTAAGACAGATGTAGAGAAAGCAGAAAATGTATTGTCAGCAGAAAATCTGGTCACTAATTTTACAAATTCTCCTGTTTTAGAATACAGATGTTGTGGCCTGGAGTGTACAGACATAACAGAATATTACATGCAAGTAGGGGACCTACAACCACAACAACAATTATTTATTTTTGTATAGCCCAAAATCACACAAACACTGCCCCAATTGGCTTTAATAGCCCCTGTTTAACTGACAGCCCCCCAGCCTTTCTCTCTAAAAAGACAAGAGAAAAGCTCAAAAAAAAACTTTCCAGGAAAAAATGGACAAAATCTTCAGAAGGACAGTTCAAGGACAGACCCCTTTCCAGGTAGGTTGGGCATGCAAAGGGTGTCAAGGTAAAGGGTGAGGGGGTCAATACGACGCAAAAAAAAAAAACAGAACATAAGTAATACTCTTCTCATAGCTATTTGGTCAATCTATCACTGCCACCTCAGAAATACAATGCAATAAATAATAGACAATTTATTTTTTTGTTCTTCTCATCAAGTGTAGGTGAACAGCGCCACGACAACTCCTAAGGCAACATGCAAAAATATACAGTATTACACCAATCACGAAATACAGGACTAGCAAATATAAAGTTTCAGATTTGTTGAAATACACAAGAAACAAAGCAGAAAATGATTAACATAAACAGAAACCAACAACATCTGTCCACCAATTAATTGTAAAACTATGGCCAGTTGACAATGGAGGAGATGAAATTATAAGAAGGTGAGTCAAAGTCAGAGGTCCGGAGGCACCAACCAGGAATAGCATTCTACATCAGAGTCAATGCTGGAGCATCTAATCTGATGAAAGAACCCTTCCATCTGATGATTCCGATGCTGAGACAACCGCTCCATCAGGCAGAAAAACTTCACAATAGAGCAGTGGCACCAAGTGCCACATCAGGATACCCAGAAATGAAACAGAATAGAGGAGGGCTAGTAATGGTTTCCAAATATTGTATTATTCATATTTTGGAAACATATGACCAGCCGACTGTGATGTAGTATGCATAGCCAATCATCAGCTCTAGTCAGGGTATTCTAGACCAAAGCAGTTAGTCTTCAGCCTGGACCAAGAAGCTGAGACTGAAAGGTGGGGGTACTCTGATTGGGTTTTTTAGGGCTGACATCGATCACCAATTTCATGTTACTAGAACTGGCTGATTCCAATGCCATTTTTTTGTAATCATTTTAAAATACTTTTTACACTAAGCTCCTGCATAACCACACACATAGAAGCCTTATGTTATATATTAAAGTGTTAATTTTGGTATTTTTATAATTAAACTACAGACCACAGGTGTTATTGATTCATTTTATTTTTTTTACAAAATGAAGTTCTGTAGGGTTATTGTTCAGTAACCATAAAAATACTAAAATAAATAAAATTAACTTAAATTAATACATTATGTACTGAAAATATTATTTTCATAATATATATGGCAAACAGGTAAACAAAACGCTTCTCATAATTACAAGCTGTCACACTGTTTAATTTATTCTATAATGTACTTATCTGAAACATAGCCTATTTAAAAAAAATGTAGTTTTCACCATTTCTGTAAGAAAAAATATATACTCACATCATATACTGATATTGACATTGATAATACTAATTGATATTGACAATTAAACGCTGGTTAAATGTAATTATACATGCAATTATAGGCATCATTTTTATATATTAAGTGCACTACAGATTTTTTTTGCAGTTAAAGTTTTGTTTGTTTGTTTGTTTTTTATCCAGTGGAGCAGCTAGACATTCCTAATTCTTGAGGTGTAATTATAAATATGAATTACCATATTAATCACTAGCTGTTCCTCGCATCTTAACCCGCATATTAGTGTAACAGGACAAACTTTAAAAATCAATAAACAAACAGGTATCGCTAGCTAAGAGGAGGCAAGGTATAGTCCAAAACGTGGCCAGAGGTAGAGCGATTCGAACGGAGGCTTGCGCATGAGTGAGGATCGCCACCTGACTCCCTACTCCTGACATCACACTTCCCCGTCTCCTCGGCCCGCAGCCTCTGTCTCGGATTAGCGCAAATATATCACTGCTGCAAGCGAACTATGATGAGAGACGTTACAAAATCAACCGGAATGTTCAAGCAAATTATAGAAAAAAACCCGATCTAAATCTGTTAAGCAGTTCTCTTGTGAAAAGCGGACAGACATAGACAGACAGACATTTGATTTTATATTTAGGGACGCAGTACTTGTTTCTTACCAAAACTCATTCTGTATGTCACAAATAATAAACACAGTAAAAATCCTTAAAAAATCTACAAATCTATTACATGTTAGTAAGATGTTTATCAACAAGATACAAGGTTTCACACACGTGCACATGGGAGCCAGCCACAAGGACCAAAAGAAAGGAAGTCCATGCCCAGCCAGGGGGTGGTGGGGTGAATTCAACCCTCTTACTTTGTCCCTGCAGACCAGACATGGGAAATTCCACCTGAATACGAAGATGTCACTTCTGCCTCAGCTCCGAGGACTACATCACTTCCTGTCCCGGCCCCGAGGATGACATCACTTCCGCAAACCTCCGGATAAAACCCCACTCCCTTCCTCTGTTGATCGGTTCTGTTTTGAATTCTGTTCTGTACATTGTTGTGCTGAATATTTTGATTGCTTTGCTGCCAAGGTCAAGTACACGGGTGGCTGCCCCAAACCTTTGTTTTGTGTCAAGGCGCTTTATTTCACAAAGGTTAAGAGGCTTAACAAGTTTACAAGTAAATTAGACAACATTTCCTGTTAAGCAAAGGAACTTGTTGTTTACTAAGCAGCGATTTCAAATTCTTCTTTATCTTTTCTTTTTCTAACAGAAAATGTGGGCTGCTGTACTAAACACAAGCTCATTCACCATCCAAACTCAGGCAAGCAGTGTTCATTTTAATTAAAGGACAGAATAAAAGTGTCTGAATTCAATAAAGTAGATTTTCTTGTTGTTAACCTATTTTCACAAGATAAGTCATGATAATTTCAAATCAGTAAGCAGGACCTTGGCCATTTAAGGCTTTATATGTTAAAAGGTGGAATTTTTTTAATCATCTCTAAGCTTAACTGGAAGACAGTGTAGGGTCTTGAGAACTGGAGTTATGTGTCTAATTCTTATAATGATTCTTGTAACAGCGTTTTGAATTAACTGAAAGCTTTTTAAAGAACGAATTGAACAGCCAGTGAATATCACGTTGCAGTAGTCAATAATACTAGAAATAAATTTCAAAGTGCACAATCACCAGCACCACAACACAACACACCACAACAGTCCCTTTTTGCCACCAGTCCTTCTCCCTCCACTTCTCCTCAGGCTTGGTCCTCTTCCTCCTGACTCTGGCCATCAAATGGTGGGGACTGGCCCCTTTTTATAGGACACCCGGAAGAACTCCAGGTGCCCAACGAGCTTCTTCCATCCACACTTCCGAGTGTGGAGGAAGTGTGGCCAAATAAGGCCCTGGAAAGGTCCATGCGCTCCCATGCTTATGACCCGTGGCCCTGCTCAAAACCAAGTGGGCTGCCCTCTGTCGGTCCGGGGAAGAAACTGTCCTGAAAATACTGTATCCCCCGGTCCTTCCACACTCAGGGTGTCCTGGCTGGGTAAGAAATGTGGCCGCTGGCCTCAATGCTTAACATGTGAGTAACATATTTTGGATAATTTTGTAATGTGTGCTTTAAATGACATGCTAAAGTCAAAGAAAATGCCTAGATTGTGTGCCGATTCACTAAAACCAATGGTGATTCCAACTGAGTTAAATAATGACAAAATATTGTTGTGATCAACACCACTCCCTCCAATAATTAACACTTCTGTTTTTCTGTATTCAGAGACAAGTAGTACTCATCTATCCACTTCTTTAACTCACTGACACAATGAATTAAGGACCATATCAGAGAAATGTCATTTGGTCTAAAAGAAAGGTATAACTGGGTACGAGTGAAAATTAATGTTATGTTTTTTATATAAGCAAGTAAAGTGACAACAGTAAAGATCCCAGTACTGAGCCCTGCAGGATACCATATTTAACTTCTGTGAATTATGATGAGTTCTGTACGTACTGGAATTTATATTTGATTAATAAGAGCTAAACAACGTAAGTACAGTGCCTGTGAGCCAAATGTAATTTTCCAGCCTATGTAGTTAAACAGAAAAAGTCAATGATTTCAAACACAGTGCTTAAATCTAACAATAAATTTCCATCATCAAAGGATATCAGAATGTCATTTACGACACGTGTTAGTGCTGTTTCTGTACTATAACCAGTGAGGAAGTAAAAGTGGAACTTCTCAAATAAATTGTGCTGGCTAAGGTGAGACTGAAGCTGAGCGGCAATTACGGTTTTCAAGTATTTTAGAAAAAGAAGGGTAAATTTGAAATGGGTCTATAATTATTAAGTATATGTGGGTTTAGGTCTGACTTTTTAAGTAATGGTATGATAACTGACAATTTTAGTGTATCAGGAACTGCACTATTCAGTAATGAATTGTTGATAATGCTAAGAGTGGTTGCTGCCAGAACAATCCATCTCATCGCACACACACTCTTAGGCCTGCACTTACTCATTCTGGGTCAATTTAGAGGTAACAAAAAACCTTTAATGCACGTCTTTGGGGTGTGCGTACTCTCAGTAATACACACACAGACGTGGAAAGAGAAAATCCAAATTCCTTACAGTTAGTGCCTTGCCTTATTCTATTATTATATTAATTAAAGAAATACCATATTACTTTTACTACACTAATTATTATGCTAGTGCAGTGGTTAGTACTGCTACCTCATAGCAGAAGAGTCCTTCATCCAAATCACATTGTGTGTGAGGAGTATGTATAGTTGAGACTCAGTTTGCTAGGTTCTGGCAGAACGCAGCCATGTAAACCTCAATCAGTGTACCATTTATGGGATCAGTAGACATCCAGTAAGCTCAGCGGTTACTGACCCTAGTCAGTGATGCCCAGCTGTGCCTCAGCTGCACTATTTTTTGGCACATAAAGTTTAAAGATGAGGGTGTCCTGTGCGCTCCCATAACTCCTTCTGTATCTGCCATAATGATGTATTCAGTGTTGTACCATCTAAAAACTTTTACTGTCAGTCTGCTCTTTTGTGCATATTTATTTACTTTTGCAAGTTCTCCCCAGTCTTTATTTATCACATGCTTTATCATGCACTTTTACATTCTGTACTGACAGTAACTTGTCTTATCATTTTGTTATTGTGTTGCATTAAACTGTCCGTTTGTGTCTATTGGTTGGTAGGCATCATGGTGAAACCACTTGGTAGTGAAGTCTCTTACACAGAATGTAAAGAAGTGAAGAAGTACATATTTGTTGTTCACTTTCCCATGACAGGTGGCGAAAAGGCTCCATGTTAAATGCAGATCTTACCACAGACTATGCAGAGTACTGCAAGCCGCTAGAAGCTTATGTAACAATCTCTGATCTATGGGGTGCCTCCACCGTGGTATCACTTGAAGTAGTTAGCACGTTGCTCTGCTCACATAGGAGAAATCTGAATTTACACAGACCCTCTGGCAGCTGACTATAGACTTTGCAGTGTTGGGCAAAAGTAGCCCCTTCTTTCTTTCTTTCTTTCTTTCTTTCTTTCTTTCTTTCTTTCTTTCTTTCTTTCTTTCTTTCTTTCTTTCTTTCTTTCTTTCGCCTTTCCTTGTGCCATCCTGTTGGGGCCCTAATCTCTAGCAAACTCTTATAAGGCTCCCTTTACAATATATGTATTAATAAATAGATGCAGAAGTAAGCACTTCCTCTTTCAATTCAAAGTTTTTACATATTGTCACACACGTGCGCATGGGAGGCAGCTAGAGAGCTTAAATAATACTAGTACCATGCCAGACCAGGGTAGCGAGCTGCACTAACTTTCTCTCTCTGTCCTCTGTGGACTACCCTCGGGAAATCCCACTAGGTACCAGCGCCATTGATAACGTCATTTCCGGTACCTGCGCCATGGGTGACATCATTTCCAGTCCCGAAGACGCCACTTAAGGTACCGGCACTTCTTGTCTTGACGACATCACTTCTTGTTCGGGTCCAGTTCCGGTCACGGCCTTTAAAGTTGCCATTTTACCTAACTCAAATCAGTTTTGTTTTGGACCCCAACCTGTAAACAACTCAACAAAAATAACCATTTTGCGGCCAAGGCATAATATAGAGGTGGCTGCTGGAAACCTTTTTGATGTCTGTGAACTGTTATTGTGACAATATCAAGACATAACCAACAATCACCTACTACTCACCAAGTTCTGAAATTAAATGAATCTAACCTCAGGTCACTAAGACATATAAAAAAATAGTTAATGATCAGGATATGGTACTATCTAACCTTTGGCAGTTCAGTAACACCATGTCAAGGACAAAAGACAACTGCAGTGATCTCAGATAAGCTGCTGTTTCTTAGTCTGAGAAGGTTTATAAGGCAGTTTTTCAGCAATCTAGAGTCTGTCAGTCTACAGTGAGGAGTATTATTTACAAATGGAGAATATTCATGTCAGTTGCCCATCTTCTCAGGAACTGGCAAATAAATGCATCCAAAGGTAACACCATATGATACGCTGAGAAAACTGCAAAGATTTCTGAGGTAAGGTGATTGGAAGAAAGTTGATTTACTCCAAAACAACATGGCAGCAAACAACGAAACAGACAAAACTAAAATAGAGCTGTTATGCTATTGTGCAATGCTATGTTTAGCAAAAAGCCAAATAGTGCAGAGAAACTGTCCAAAGCCAAAATGAAGATGGTTGATGGTTTGAGGTTGGTTTTGGCAACAAAGAACCTGAACACCTCACAATAGTTGTATTCACCTTGAACTAGTCTTTTATACCAGTGTATTCTAGAGGAAAAAAAGCTGAGCTCTAGCTTGGTTGAAAGTGGATTATACAAAACAATGCACATAAGCATAAATGTTTTGGAATTGCCATTGAGATGTGACAACAGAACATTAAATAAACTGCAAAAAAACAAATGTTGTGAAATATCAAAGAAGTTACATAGTGATGCATGGAGGAATAGGCCAAAAGCCCTCTAACATAATGTAAGAGAAAACAATGACTTTAAATTATTGCTACTAAAGGTGGTTATGTACCCAGGACTGTATCTACCTTTTCACACATGGCTTCTGCATGTTGACGTATTCTTTATTAAATATATAATTAGACAGAGAATCCTTATATGTGTTACTTGTCACTAAAAGTTTTGAATACTTAAGGACAAGATGAATGTTAGTTAGATCCTAACATCTACTTGTTCACAAAACAGGTGCTCTCTCTCCATACACCCATAATGGTATAAGTGTGTTGAGAGAGACAAAGACCCATTCGGCTGCCATTTTTAATCATTTCTTAATTAAATACTCTATAATATTATAAAATGTTTCCCTTTCCTTCGATTTGGGCCACAGTTTAATATTTCATCTTTGATATTTTATATATACAATCTACCCTATTTTCTCACTTTCCGTCTTTTTTTCTATTACAATTACATTTTACATTAAAAATCGTATGACAATGAAATAAGATCAAGAGTGCACTATATTTAAATGTAAAATGTAGACCAGTAATCATGAAAAGCAGATATTAACACAAAAGGCTCATAGCAGATTTATATTAATGATTCAGCGAGGTCATACATCAAAAGTCACTCTTTAGTGCTGTAGGCAGCTATGGAATATATCTGGTAATCCCACTCATTTATTGCCTCTGTTAAAGACCCCATCGCATTAAAGAAACATTGGCTCTTAATGGCCATCTGGACAAATGATTAACATGCCTATCATTATTAAAAGTCCGTATTCACTGGTCTTCAAGGTTTTTATGATGTCTCTACTTCTTATCAAATCAGTCATTTATCATATAACACAATAGGTTGTGTGAATGGTTTAAAATAGTACTAGTAGTGGTAACATATCATTAATATAATACAGAAAATTCAATAATGTACAGCACTTTAATATTGATAGCTAAAGCTTTAAGTTATAAAATCTTCATGAAAACATAGAAATGATTCCCAAGATGAGGCACCAGGACAAACTGGAAGTGCTTCACATTTCTTTCAGATCTATTAGAAGAACAAGGCTAAAATTGTCTTTTGTGTTTTAATGTAAAATTATAACATGTTTCATAGACCAAGCACTCTTAAAGTTAAAACAAAAATGTAATAATTCTTTATCCTTCTTAAGATTGGCTCTGGATATGGATCCTAATGGAAAACACTACTGGTCTTCCTTAGGTTATGCAAATTCTACACCATACCCAGTTACATATACCATAGGGTTTCCTCATCTGAAAAATCAATATTTATCCTTAGTGTGGCTACAAAACCCTTTCTGTATACTGCTTGTGTTCAAAGTCATGTGCCCAGATAGAGCTCATTTCTCTTTAGTGAATGAAATCATCAGTTTGAAGGATGTGTAGGATTGTATCCTTTATGTAGGTTAAACAGCACAAATATAAAACAAAACATGAAGCAAAATGCTCACATTGCTTTATTCATATACCTAGAGCTAAGCCTCAAGCCATCTCCTTATGCATCACTGCCAAAGCTGTTTACTATTAAGCCCTCATTTAACGATCATGTCCATCCCATGTCTCATCCATACCAGACCCATTTCTTGATAAAATATCATCACATTTTTAAAGGACATAATGTCTCTAAACAAGGCCAGGTGATCCAGTCCATTAAGTTCCTTTTGTTTCCAAACCAAGGTTCTAGATTAAATATAACAGAGTGATCAGTCCAATATGACTTGGTAGCTTGCTCCATGTTTCCGCTTGTCTGTGATTTTTGTGTGGTTTAATCTTAAATGCACTTACAGTTTAACAGTTAGCCTGAAATAAACCTGCTGGATTCTTAATGTCTTTTGAGATTTTACTGCAGAAATGCCCTTGGATACATTAAGTCACGCCTGTTCATCTAGTCACTCCTCGTAATAAATATGCAGTATATACATCAATTATTCTATTTAGTAAGGCTGCTCATTCCAAGTTTTTGTGTCATATGGCAGATATAGAGCAAGCCCAGCAACTATACTGGACTTGGCCCCGCTACATCCATAAATATTTTTCTGAAAATAAGAAAATTTACATTTGAATTGCACATTGTGGACTTTGGGGAGTACTCGTGCAATGTTCCAAAAACCAAAAAAGGTCAAAGACACCCAAGTGCAAAAAGTATATAACATAAAAATGTCACACAAAAGAGAAATGACCACATTTTAGTGCCCCTTAGAGCCTACCAGACACAAGCTGGATGGTATCAACCTCATGGAATGATCGCCCTACTTTTCCACAAGTATAACATGGAACTTGTCTAGTCCTGCGTTCAACTAGAAACTCTGCGCAATTCATTCTGTCCTGACTCCAATGATACTAAGACAGCTTTACAGACTCAGTCTAACAGCCACTTACCTGATGACCCCCAGGCACTACTTCTAGGGTTATGAATTCTGTGTAAAGAGCCTGCGGCCATGTTCCTCGAGCTCTGATATATATGGGTATTTTCTTATCCAATCAGGAGCTCCATGGATACCCATTTACTGTCATTATGAGTGTATGTATGATAAAATGTTGGAATTTACCAAAACATATGAAAACATATTGACCTAAATACATTTAATTTGCTGTAGACACCGAAAGTGATCAAAGTTATACATGTAATTCAATTTCAACAAAAATGACCTGTTGACATTGTTTTAATTGTGCCCTGAAACCAAAGTATACTTTACTGCAGAAATAGCTCAAATCTATGTAACTATAAAACAATATCTAAATACATGACTCCTGCTTCACAAGTTCAAGTAGAGTGCATAGGAAAATTTTAAGGGATGAGATTTGACTCTTGGTAGGCTACCAGTGTATGCGTCACATATTGTGATGGAGCAAGACTGAACTCTTAAAAAAGATGGGAATGTGAACATAGACAGATAATCCAGGACATGGTGAGGTCAAGAATTGTTTAATCCTACTGTGGACCAAGCACAAGAAATTAACAGAGATACGTACAGAGGTAGTAAAGAGGAAGTACTCGTATATACCCCACCAATGCCCTGTTGCAGAGCTGTCAAGCGTTTTTCTAGT
This sequence comes from Erpetoichthys calabaricus, assembly GCF_900747795.2. NCBI lineage: Eukaryota > Metazoa > Chordata > Cladistia > Polypteriformes > Polypteridae > Erpetoichthys > Erpetoichthys calabaricus. The sequence goes on along the minus strand of NC_041394.2, from coordinate 274,146,601 downwards.
ATTATTTTAATTTTCGTTTATTTTATGGTTCTTTTCAGGGATGTCATGGTCATTGTAAAATTGTGAAGTTGGCTACTAGGACTTTGCATATTGCTGGACACGTGTGATGTCATGGTGGTCATCTTATTTAAGGCTGAACTGATTGTTCTTATGTATTTGAACTTTGTTTAAAAGTAAGGGAAACAGATAGCAAAAATTATTTAATCCAGATTCTTCTTAAAGGTTTTCAAGGTGTCTGCTTCAACTACATGTGTCGTTAGTTTGTATCAGAGTCCCACAGCTCTTTAATAGTGAAGTACTCCTGGCTTCAGTCCTAAATGTACTTCCCTTTAATTTACAATGGCATCCTTGACTATGTGATTCACTATTTAGTCAAAACAATTCTGCTGGATTTGTTAATTTGTTTTCTATTCTCATTCCTTTAGTGTATGAATTCCCAAAATTGTCTTTTAACTATGTTTGGCAACCATGTTCTAATGCTTCTTCATCTAAATGAACACGACAGTGTTTTCCATTTATATTTCACTGTATGTTTCCTTTTGGCCCAAGAAGTACTGTTTCATTTTTTCAAAATCCTTATACAACTGTCTTGATTTGGCTGGCAACTTAATTTTTCCATTTTTTTTAAATTAATGATGTTGAAAATTAATTATGTTCTCCTGCATCTCTGCCTTGCTTTTTATCAGAGCCTCATTTTTGTTGACAGTTGCTATGCAGTTACCAGGCAAGACGATCAGGAGTGGGTTATGCGTGGCTCATCAACATGACTGTATAAAGGTTAGTGTGTGCAATCCTTCAAGTCAAGTCAAGTCAAGTCAAGTTGGGGAGCATGCACTGGTACAGTGCATTGCCGCACCCACTTCACGTCAAAACAGCTCAGGATCCCAGTTGGCAACCCCCCAGGCAGACACACGGTCCAGTCCCACCCTCCAGAAATGATCCTCTATCTGCCGCAGCCAGGTGTTACGTGGGCGACCCCTTGGCCTGGTCCAGCCACTTGGGTCCCCAACAATGAGGATCTTATGAGCCGGATCACCCTCGGGGAAACGCGCCACTTGGCTGTAGTGCCGTAACTGACGCTCCCTCACAATGCAGGTAATGTGCCTCATTCGGGACTCCATGAGCAACCGCTCATTCAACACAAAGTCAAACCAACAGTACCCAATGATTTTCTGGAGAGGCACAGTACCAAAAGAGTCCAGTCTTCGTCTCAGGTCATTGGATAGCGTCCATGTCTCACAACCATATAGTAAGACAGGAAGCACCAGGACTGTAAAGATATTGGGAGCTCCACACATCCCTTTCCAGTGACCTCATGACCCCCAATGCTCTCCCAATCCATCTACTGACTTCACAGGAAGAGTCAACAGAGACATGAATGTCACTGCCAACGTAAGTAAACCTCTCAACAAGGTTAATACAGACACACTGCTGATGGCTGTTCCCAATAGGTCATTAAAGGCCTGGATCTTGGTTTTTTATCCAGGACACTCGCAAACCCAGACACTCAGACTCCTCGCTCTGTCTCTCGAGCACCCTGATCAGAGCCTCCATTGACTCTGCGAAGATCACAGCATCATCAGCAAAGTCAAGATCCGTGAATCTTTCTTCACCAACAGATGCTCCACAGCCGCTGGACCCCACGACCTTGCCCAACACACAGTCCATACAAGCATTGAACAGAGTAGGAGCAAGTACATACCCCTGATGAACCCCTGAATCAACTGGGAAAAATGCAGAGGTCCTGCCTCCACGCTGCACAGCACTCACAGTACCAGTGTACAGGTCAGCCATGATATCCAGAAACCTCGAGGGTTGCTGATCCTAATCGAGACTGTCGATCCTAATGTGATGTGGGAGACCTTCTGTGACAAGACCCTGAAGGTTGCTGAGGGTTGTGTTGGTGTTACTGGTTTTCCCAGAAGAAGGTGTTTCATCTCACAGGGCACCCTGGATATCATCGAGAGGAGTCGCAGCGCACGGCTCAATGGCAACTCTGGTCTGTACCGGGAACTGAGAAGGATGGCTGCGAGGGCTCTGAGGACAGATAAAGAGGCGTTTGTTAGAGGAATCTGTGAGCAAGTGACACACCATCTGTGGTCTAGCGACCCCACGTCCTGCTTACAGAGAAATCGAAGCATTACGCACATCCGAATCTGTTCCTTGGAGAGTCGCAGTCAGGGCGGCTGATGGAACGGTCCTTACGGATGACACTGCAGTTGTGGCCCGCTGGGCTGGCTACTTTGAGCAGCTGTTCAAAGCTGATCCTCGGGCTAGGACGTTGGATATCTCTGGGTCCACGGTTCTTGGGGCTGATCCTCCAATTAGCTGTGAACCACCCAGTCTCACTGAGATTGCACAGGTGGTGAACCAGCTGACGAGGGGGAAAGGCTGCAGGGATCTGTGGTATCCGGGGTGAACTTCTCCAGGCTGGTGGTTAGGCTGTCCTCCTGGCATTGCAAGCAATCTTTGCTTCCATTTGAGAGACTGGCATCATCCCAACTGACTGGAAAACGGGACTTGTCGTCCCTATCTGGAAGGGGAAGGGTGATCGCCTGGATTGCAGTAACTACAGGGGGATAACACTGCTCTCGGTGCCGGATAAGGTCCTTGCTAGGGTCGTCCTCATAGGATCCATGATCACTTGCTCACCTACCAGCGACCGGAACAGTCTGGTTTTACGCCTAAGAAGACTACCATCGACCGCATCCTGGCACTGAGGGTTCCCATGGAGCGCAAACACAAATATTGACAGAGTTTCTTTGCAGCCTTTGTCAATTTTTGCAAAGCGTTCGACTCAGCTGATCGAGCTGCCCTGTGGGACATCCTGAGGGTTTGCGGGATCCCATCGAGGTTGCTGGATATCATGTGCAATCCTTGACCATCTAAAATTCATCTTAAGAAAAACCTTTAGTGATCATTCTTATTCTTTTTTTCAGTTAATAATTCTTCTTATGTTTCTTTATTTAATATCTGTTCAATTTTTCTTTGATTGCATGTCCCCTTTGGGCTACAGAACCCCATATTGTATTCTGTCTTTGATCTTTGATTTACATTCTGTGCTTTGTTTATTTGTTACACATCTTCACATGGCTGGTTATTTTGACTTTGTGACTTCTCCCAGTTCCCTTTTTATTTAAAACTGGTATGATCCAATGTAGGAACTACAAGAAGGAGCAAACAGTGGTTTAGAGTAGTTGTGCAGCACTTAGAAAAAGCATGACGGAATTCACTAGTGTGTCGTAGCAGATTTAAAGAAACAAAACATTGAGAGACAGGGCAGATATCCCGAAGCAGTGACATTTGAAGCACAAGATTCCCCTCACCTCCTGGAGGGTGGTGTAACTATCATTCCAGACAGGCCATATTTTTCTGATGTGGATGACTCTGCTGGCTTGTACTTTCCACATTTCTCACCAGTATTAAAGGCTGCCTTTTGGAGCCACAGTCAAGACCATTTTATTAAGCCCCAACTATGGTTGGACATATTTGTTCCTGGATACATAATCTGTGCATCTCGTCTGCTTAGAAAATCAATTGATTAGCCTTGTAGCAGACATGATCTTACTCATTTGGGATGTAAAATCTTGTCATGAAAACTAAAAGAAACAAACTTTGAGACACAATCAACATTTCACACTGCCCTCAGATTTGTGAAAAATGCAAGGTTATCTTTTACATTAGCTACTGTATGCTGGCATTAATTTAATTAATAAATTAAGATAAAATTGGATAACACTAATAAAAAGATAACATGAAAATACAAAATACAACAAAAGTACCTACAGAATGATGCCTATTAAACAGACACAGCCATGCATTGGCTATTTCATTTAGGATATTACATTTTTAATGTTAAGCCCTAAGACTTAAAAATGAACTTCAGTATATCTCAGAAACTTAACTAATATATATATATAATATAATATATATATAATATATATTTAAATATGAAATAATTTTGTACTGTATAGCAGTGTATTTTACAAGGTTAAAATAACTTGAACTTGTCTATAAGATCATTTGAATTCAGTTTGTATAACTTTACAAGACGGTAAGAAGCTACTTGCCCAGATATATATTGTACTCCATGCTAGACATTTTAAAACAAGTGTAAACAATACTTTTATTTATTTTGTCACAATTAATGGAGCATTAACTGGAAGTCCACCAAGGGGCAAATCCTATCACTTAACATTCTTCTGATTGACTCCACTAGGAACTTGCAAAACAATAATATAACACAGTGAGCAGTTAAAAATCTCGCTTGCTATATACAGTATTTCACAATTAAATGAAAGTTTCAAAAAAAGCTAAATTTTATTTTATTTTTTTGTGAGTATTTGTCCAGTTCTGAAGATTGCCCAGCTCGTTTTGAATTCCCGTTTTATATAAACTATGAAGATGTCAATCACAGGAATACTACACCTAGAATTTAGTTATTCAAAACAGCTAAATAGAGTAAAAGCACTGATGTAATCTTAAAAATAAATTCAAACTAGATGTACTTCTAAAATGATAAAAACATTTACAAATGATATGTAATGTTTGTTTTTTTTTTTCCTTTCTGCCTGCTGGTGCTGTTTGCTTGATGCAGGAACAAACCAAAAAGAAAGTATTCGCACTTAACTTTAATCTAATACAAAATCGTGAGGACAAAAGCACAATGACAGTGATTACTCTGTGCTAGGACATGAAGTTGCAACTTCGACATAATGTAAGAACTTGTCAGCTTGCTGACACGGCATCTCACTCGCTTACAAATGGAAATTCAGCACCTCGGACAGCAGCCTTTAAGCGCATTTTTCTCGTGCATTTTTAATGTAGCCTTCTACTGGTGGTTTAAAACCTGAAAATGAAGCATAATTAATTGTTTGTCTTTCACATTTTTTATCTAAATTCTACTAAAACTGTACTCCAGTTTAAATTTGATTCTACGTAGCTTAATACAGTATAAGAATTTCAGCTTTAATTCAAGTAAATTGCATGGTTTATTTTTTCCCTGTATTTATCATTTTCTGAACTTGTTTTTTCTGATAAAAACTTTGGGTTCAATGCCTTAATGCCTTAATAAAACATGTGGTTTTACCATTTAATTGTGTGTAGGTAAGCCATTTATTTCTTTTACCTTTACCTTATGTGTAAAGCATAATTAACATTTGGTGTTTAATACGAAATTTACTATTATTGCTAATTTATAAATAGGTTGTACAGGTTGGTTCTTTTCCTGAACATTCACTGACTTTTGCATTTTCTTCTCTGTGGAACTCTTAGAGAAGGTCTGTCCATTTCCAGCACAAATTTCAAAATCACTGACCTTTGTCTCTTGCATTTTAAAATTGCAATTCCCATATTTTTTTTTTCAGAAATGCCTTCTTGATTCAAATTCTTTCTGTTATGCCGACTATTGCTTCTTATTGCTAGTCATTCTTTAAATACACTCACATGATTATTTAGCTTTGTGACTTGATGGTAGCACATGCAGTCACCTCTCTGTGCTTCCTGTAATTTATCTGGTAATTGTTGTAACCAACCTGGTTATTTTATGTTTCTTTCAGATGTGTTCTTGTTCAATTTCTAAACCTACTTTACTTTAATGTATTCATATAAAAATAATTTTAAGTGAAGTAGAAGCCAAAAAATCCCCTAAGAAATGTATTTTAAGCAACACATTGATAATTATAGTAGGTTCTGTTATAACTAAGTGATATCTTTGATGAACTTCATATATGATGAATGTATCAAGCAAATATTCATAAACATCATAACCTTAAAAAAAAGCTTATCAACTTTTTTATAATTTGCAATAAAGTAAATCAAATAGAATTTCAATCTTGCATGAGCTGCAGTGATTTTCTCTGTGAAGTCCTGGCTAAATAATTCATGACTGCAGCACATTGCTTCCTGTTTAAAATGCAGCCTTGAGAGAAGGACTTGCTGGGGGGTTTGCTGATTAGGATTACTGTACTGGGTGGAGCATATGGTCTGATGTGAGAGGAGGCACAAGGGACTCCAGGAATAATTCAGCAAATGAAAAACAAAAATACAAAGTGGTATAAATAAAAAGCTATAAAGTACTGCATTTCATGTCTTTAATAACAAGGAGTGTTTGAATAAAAAGATATGAGCAGCATTCATTTTCAATTAGTCATATAGTATTTTTAACATTCTGTACAGTTCTAACAGTATTTTAATAATTTTAAGAATTCTGGCCCGTAGTGAGGAGAGCCTTTAAATTAGAGTACTTTAAGGGCTACTTTGCACACACTGCAAATATCTGTAAGTATTCCAGTTTTCCTCCAATTTTTCAGAGAAATGTCAGGTAGGCTACTTGGAGTTAATAACTTGCCAGGTATGAATGAGTATGGATTCCCTATGAGAAACTGCTGCTCCTTTCTGATTCCTGCCCTGTGCCAAGTACTGCCAGGACAGGCTGAAATAAATAGATTTGAAAATGGACAGACGGCTAAATTAGTTTGTAGGTTAGAGTCCTGGTGTCAGTTGGGTACTACAGTGTCTGAATATTGCAATTAGCCTTCCTCAGCATTTACAGCAGGCAAACACTTCACCTTTGGAGACTTCCTTTGAATTCCTATATTATGTTGTTGGTAAAGATACCATTGTCCTTACAGAATGCCCTTTGGAGGTTTCCTGTGATTATGTTTTTCCCTGGCTAACAGTTTTTAACACAAACTGGAAATAAAATGGTTAAATCAGCTCTCCATTGCTTGATGAGTAATAGAATGTGACATTTTTTTTCCCATAATACTACAATGCTCTTTTGAAGTGAGTGTGATAGACAGGTTATATCCAAAGGCAACTTACTGTATGTGGGAACATCCCTACCTCTTATAATTGACATTTTGTTTTCGGCGTAGTATCCCCTCCTTAACAACTTCTCATTGTGGATTTCCACTTTAAATGTTTTGTTACAAAAAATACCCTTAACAGATTAATGGTAAACTAATTGTATGCTGCGAATGAAACGCCTGCTAACAGGATAACTGTGTCGCACTACGTTATACATTTATAACCGTTATTCATGAGAGTAGATCTAGACTGTCACATGCTTTTTCATATCCCATACATTACTGTACTTGTAATTAGGCCAGATATCTAATAAAAGCTCCTACAGCTTTAAATAGCACTCTAATAACATTTTTCATTGTGGAAAAATTAACCTTACTGCTTCACACAGTACGTACACTGTGTTTTATTCAAAGCAAATCATTAGTGTGTGATCCTTAAATTGTAACCAAATTCGTATATTTATAAAGGGTCAACTAATCTTCTAAATATACTCCTTTTCAGCGCAACAGATGTTCCTGTTTGTTACATTTGTGTTTTGTATGTGTGTATATGTACAAAGTGTGCATGTGGGGGGGGGGGGGGGGGGAGTATTATAAAGCTGAAGAGTTTGACATGAAATCCTGACTGAGTCATAAGTCCATGTAAGAGGCTTATTGCTTTTATGTAGAGGAATATGCCTCAAATCGGAGATGAGGATTAACTGTGTGACAAACAAAAATTTTGCATTTCTATTTTCAGAAAAAAACATTCAGTATGAGAGTATGAAGAAAAAAAAATTCTAAAAAACAAGGTTAATCAAAAAGTGAACATGACATGGATGTTGTGGGAAATTTTCTGCAATTTTCTTTTAAAGTTAATTTACTTTACATCCTTTCTGTCACCTCTTATTTATCAGAAATACAGAGTAGCTCTCTAGGTATGACTCAAAAAAAAGGTTCAATGCCCATTCCAGCAGAATTTATCAAAAGCATTTTACTGAATTACTGTATTTTACCTATAAAACAACAATCTCTATTTTATATAGCACGCTTTTCCACAGGGCACAGTGGTAATGTAGACTGTTAGTGCTGCTGTCTAACTGCTCCAGGAGAATAACTTTGAGTCTCAGCTACTGTAAGTCACTACCCGGGTTTGACTGTTCTCTTTTCATCCAGTGGGTTTCCTCTGAATACTCTGATTTTCAATCCCATGCCAAAGACATGGAGGGTAAACTGTTCCTGTGTTTGCATGAGTGCGCTCTAGGATGGTTGCTGTTATGTACTCAGTTCTGCCCCATAACCAGTAATGTGTAGAAGACACGGTATGGAAAGTAAATTGATGGATAGATACTGTAGATCTTTCCTTCACTGAGCAGTAGGGCTGGGCATTGTCAGCTACTTGCAATTTCTTTAAGGCTAAAATATTACGTATTGCATTTTAATTCTTGTAATTTGCTTTAATCTTGTATTGTGACTGTAGTTAAAGTACAAGTCATATCTCGATTTGCTAAAGTGTGCTAGTCTTTATTTCACTTTGCTGAGCCAGACAGACCAGGGGCCTCATTTATAAAACTTTGCATGGATTTGATCATTAAAACATGTGCTGATACTATGAATAGTGCAGAACTTATGAAAAACTGAACACATACAGTAGACTTACCTTGCTCAACTGGAAAAAATCCTATGCCACCTCTGTTAAGTCAGTGAGTAACTGATGTTATTTGCTATTCGAAATTGGAAAAAATCAAATTCTCACTTAGAAGATCTGTTCAAAACTTTTTTAAAACCTGGCAGGATCTAATCGATAACATTTTAGAATAAGCATTTATATTGGGGAGAAAGACTCCTTTGTTCTACTCTTAAAGTTTTACTCTGGCTGTTGGCCTTCCTCCTTTCTTTCTCATGGGTGGGGGTTGAATTGAATTTAGTTTTGTTAAGTTTGACTTGATATTATGGAATGTTATATGCCGAGGGTTTAGCCCACCACCATGTGCATGCACCATGTAAAATAAATCTATTAAAATGTACTATATCTTTTAAATATTATTTTCAATAACTATTTCAACTGAATTTGTAAATACATACAATGCACTGAACTTGTAAAGTTATAAAAACTGAATTCAAATCATCTTATAGACAAGTTCAAGTTATTTTAATCTTGTAAAACACATTGCTATACATCCATCCATCCATTTTCTAACCCGCTGAATCCGAACACAGGGTCACGGGGGGTCTGCTGGAGCCAATCCCAGCCAACACCAGGGCACAAGGCAGGGAACCAATCCTGGGCAGGGTGCCAACCCACCGCAGGAACACACACAAACACACCCACACACCAAGCACACACTAGGGCCAATTTAGAAACGCCAATCCACCTAACCTGCATGTCTTTGGACTGTGGGAGGAAACCGGAGCGCCCGGAGGAAACCCATGCAGACACGGGGAGAACATGCAAACTCCACACAGGGAGGACCCGGGAAGCGAACCCAGGTCCCCAGGTCTCTCAACTGCGAGGCAGCAGCGCTACCCACTGCGCCACCGTGCCGCCCCATTGCTATACATATATATACATATATATATATATATACACTAACTGTGTAAGCCTATGCTGTAAAAAGCCCGGGGTCCTAGAAACTACTGAAATCGTCACAAAAAAATTGAAATGTAGAGATGTTAGGTACTTGAAAGGAACTACTCTGGGTGTCTCTCTCCTAGGAGGTTTCGTTTTTGCCGATGTGCTTGCCTCGCTTGTGTATTAGCGGCTAAGCGAGTTTCTGTTTCCTATATAATGTTAAGTATAAAACATATACTTTAAAAAAAAAAAAACTATAACAATCAGTTTAGAAAGGAAATATATTTCTAGGCCAGTCGTAATACAAAACCTAAGCCTAGTTGATAAACTAATGCATAAAACAGATTTGAAACTAGATTGACTTATTTGTTTTACTTTATAAATCTTTTCTAATCAAACTTATGTATAATATGAAATATTTTATTACAGACATTTTACAAATTAAAATAAAAAGAGTTAGGTATCTCTGCCTATACTGTATATATGGATGAATCAATATTATTTTTCATTCAAACACAACCAGAACAAGAATGTTGACATGCATTTAATGTGCAATTTCTCCTCTCTTTTCAGAGAAACTTCATGAAGTGTTATACCTGTATTTACAATATATTTATTGTACATTTATTTTATTACAGTGTCGAAGCAAGAAGAGAGGATGTGGCAGTAAACAAATGTAGTGTGATGTAGTTTTCAGCCTACTAGTATATTGTTTTTGGGAAAGTACAGTTTATCATCAAAAAAGACAAAACAATTGCAGCAAAATATCAGAGATTTATCTCACTTAGGAAGCAGCCTCATGGTTTTGTACCTTATCATGAAGGATACAGAAAAAGGCTGAGCTTCGTACAGTGCCTGCCACTTTACAGTGTCTCTGGTGCAAGCATAACAGGCAAGCATAACTGACTTCTTTCATAATAATGGAGTTAACATGTCAGCAAAGAACATATTGATTATTAGTAGAGTGTGTGAAAAAAGAAAGAAAAAACAGAGACATGTACCAACAAGATGTGAAATTCCAATGTGATTATGAATGAATTACATAATGTCTCTAGGGCTAATAAACTGTGTCAGGTCTAAGAAATGATGAAAATGATAATACAATTGACAGTCTAACCAACGCACTTCTTAAAATAAATGTTTACTAAATTAAACAATAAATAATGAAGACTGCAATAAAGATCACAACTGAACTACAGCAATACTTTTTCACTTAATAAATCTAATAATAATGGTGCACCTTATTGCTTTGACTGAAGTAAGCCTTTTTGAAAGAACATAAATAATTAATTTCTTAATTTTTTTCTCTTTTTTCAGGAAAGTATCATTGCAAGATTTAAAGAAAACCAAAGGCGACATCATCAACAAGCACAGTAACTGTTCATACACATTCCTCTGTTATTACATTGAAAAACTGAGTATTACACAACATTTCAATGTCTGAAAAACTGGGAGATGCACACTACGCACAATTTATTAAAGTCCTTTCCTTTTCTCCAAACATCTGCTTTTCCATCTGGATTTCCAGATGGGCATCAGGGTTATGTCTTATATATATTTTACATTTTAAAGTAAATATTGTGTTTTGATTTGCATTGAAATTGTATATTTCTCACTATATGCTAACATTTTAGTCATTAATTAATTATAATGTTAACCCACTGAAAGAGCATAATAGAAAAACAGTTAATTAAAATAGTTAAGATAAACTAGTTAACAGCTAGATTGAAATTGATTTCTGAGGTGCAGTGTAGTTTAGAACTACCTCCAGTTGCTGTAAATAGTACAATGTGTTTAGGTGTGATGACAAAAAAATATTCTAATTCAGACCAATATATTATTCTACAATATAAGTGTATCCCAAAATGTCTGAAAAGTAGCCCAAAACACTTATGGCAGACCAAGGGAATAAGGATCTAAACTGGTGACTACATATTTAATCTTATTACACCTTCAACAAAATATTTAACTAACCACAACTGCAATCACAAACTGTAACTTAAAAATTGCATCCATGAATGAAAGGTGTTTTAAAAAATAAACAAGAGTACATTTTGTTCCAAAGATCGGGGAGTTACCAGCACTAAACATTACCTTTAACCTGAAAACGCTGACAAAAACAACTATTGGGAAAAATGTTGTTTTCCTTACTTAAAAGCATTTTGTTCAATTAATGATTTCTTTTAAGCAAAAAAGATTAAAGTGGTACAAAAATCCCAAATATTTTTGCAAAGGGGAAAAAGAGTACCCAGTTGTTGTCTATGGACCTCATTCTCCCTATGTCTGTGTAAATTTTCCTCTGGAGTTTCGGGTATTCCTTCTATATTTCCATAGATCTCATTGTTAGATTAACAGGCAATTCCAATCTAGTCCAGTGTGTGTGTGAAAGTACCACTTGTGATGGACAAGTTGTTGTAGTGGATTTCTCTTTTTTATTTTCCAGCTCCTCCTTGTAATACTTGGGTCAGTTTATGTATTGCTTGTGGGGAGTTTCATAGCCAAGGAATTCATTTTTGACATTTATTCTCTGATCCAAGTGTTCCCAAGAAAGTTATTTTTACCATTATGCCCCAATGCCATTTTTGGTTTTTTTTTTGTGGATAGTAAACGGCATGGAGGTTTGCTAGGGCGATGGATCCCAGAACTCTCTGGATAGTATTACGTGTGACATTATGGTTGTGTCTGTGTAAATATTGGCACGTCATTTATGATAGAGAGATAGAGAGACAGAGATAGAGATAGAGAGATAGATAGATACTTTATTAATCCCAAGGGGAAATTCACATACTCCAACAGCAGCATACTGATAAAAAAACAATATTAAATTAAAGAGTGATAACAATGCAGGTATACAGACAGACTATATCTTTGTATAATGTTAACGTTTACCCAAAGGGTGGAATTGAAGAGTCGCATTGTGTGAGGGAAGAATGAGAATCCAAGATTGAATAAACTTATGACAAATACTTGATTACTTCTTAGTCCTTTCTTGGTGTATAATTTATTTTTTCTGAACTCTCATCTATGATTCTTGTGTTTACCCTTGTTCTAAGTGAAAAAAACGGTTTAATTCCGGATTCATCGTCTGTTTTTTAGACAGAACACTAGTGTCCTTGTCCAGACCTAATACCTGCTTTTGCAAAATGCTGCCAAGATAGATCTGTCCATCCTGCCAACTTCAACAGGAGCAAGTGGTTTGAGAATATCTTGTTATGTTATGTCATAGCACCAAGTTTTTATTTGAACGCATTTCTTATTTCTTGAAGTTGCAAAACACCAGGTAATCTGTCTAACATATAAACATTCTCGTATATATATATATCTAATTTTGCTTCACATCTGCCATTATCAGTATTTATACTTAATGGGAAGGAAAAGCAAGAAAACAAATCTCACTAAAGAAATATAATCAGGGACACTATTCAAAATGAAAATGAAAGATGGTTTTTACACTTAAGGACATATAAAGTTAAAATGTTAAATGTAAATGTAAAGTTAAAAACCAAAATTATATTTTTCTTTATTAAAGATGATGTTTTTTGTTATTAATTGTATTTAATGTTACCTCAGTATTCAGTGGTGGAAAACAGAGTTCAGTTTATTAATAGATAAATGTATCTTTTATAGTCTCCATTTTTAAAATCCTGAAAGATAAGAAACAACCCATTCATTTTCAAGCTTGCTAAATCCAGTTCAAGGTCAAGGGGTTGAAGTTTTTATTATTATTATTAGGTGCAGTGTCCTTAGATGAAGGAATATTCAATCTAAAAAATGATTATTTTTTAATCTGTTACTTACTTACTCGTTTAGTTTGTTGTGAGAATTGAGAAAGACTTTTATGTCAAATTTTCATGGAGAATGGAAATGACAAAGTTTACGATACAATAGGCTTCAGTGGGGGGCCAGTGGGGGGCCAATACTGAACAACAGCAAACTAAAATGTGCATGAAAAATGTTTATAAATCATCATCTCATCTCAAGCCACATCATTTATCCAGTCACCAGTAATGTACAGTTAATACACTTGACTTGAGCATTCCTAGTTTTTCATACTCTTTTGTATGTTTAGCATTTGTTTGCTCAGAGGTTGATGCGCTTGCTGCAGCTCTCTTTTCTCCACCCCAGCGGCCCACTTCTTCTCTTCTTTTGTCGGCATCTTTTCGTGTTAAAACTGATTAAGTCAGTGTTTGTGTTGCAATTACTTAGTATGTTTTCCTTAATTTTTCACTTAAGCTGGCACTTAAGTCTTCAATCTGCCTCAAGAATGATTATAAGATATGAAGAGGTAGGGGAAGTGACGGGCGAAGATGGTAGGGATGAGCAACGGCGCCCATATGCATACACCGCATGGCCGACCTGCTAGCCGCTGCTGAGAGTTGATTTTAAAATAGAATAAAATAAAAAGAGGAATAACCTTAGGGGTCAATCATCACCCCAAAAGTGGATAGTAGACGTCACGTAGTATATGTGTGCCAAATTTCAGGTTGATAGGTCAAATGGTTTGCGAGCTACAGGTGATTTAAAATCTGGACAGACAAACGGACAGCCACGGTTGCATATTATATAAGAAGATATGCTCACAATGTCAAAAATAAACTTTTCTCCATCTATCTATCTATCTATCTATCTATCTATCATCTATCTATCTATCTATCTATCTATCTAATCTATCTATCTATCTATCTATCTATCTAATCTATCTATCTACTCTATCTATCTATCTATCTATCTATCTGTGCTTCATGTTCATTGCAATACTTTGATTTTCTAGAAGGATTTATTTAAAGTTTTCTAGCAGCCTCCCAAATATTAAAACACAGTATATACAAGTCAAAATCGTTCTCATTTAGCTGCTTATTTGTGATTTGTTTTGATTTAATGTGTTGTTTTTGTTTCTTTGCTTAAAGTCCATTATCATTTAACTGGCATAGATTACTACAACCAATATTTTCCCCACTGTCCTTTGCTTCATAAGATGATTATTTAAAAATTATAATAAGAATTAAAATGCTTTTTTATTATAGTATGCAGCAGCAAGGAATACTAATACTTATTCTAAAAAATACAAGACTTTTTTAAAACCAGCAATCTAAATGCTAATATTATTATGTGGCAGGAACAAAATATGTCAGCTCATGAGTGTCTGTGAAACATCACCTAACTACAGACACCAGCAGTAAGAACAAAGTTTTAATATGAGGCTGGAGTTTACTGCCACACCCTATCATGCTTTTTAAATATCACAATAAATGGTAAAGTAGATAAAGGTTAATTACAAGATAGAAAATAAAAAAAAAGAATCATTTGTGTACCTCGCACGTTGTAAAAAGGTAACATATACAGACAAGACACAGCTGAAAAAAGACACAAGGAATGAAAACCATGGAAGCCATAGGTGGAGTTTAAGAAGGGGCCGGGGGGGTGGACCTGGCCCCCCAATTACTGCACTATATTACTAAAATAAATCTTCAATAATTTTTTTTTCCTTTGTAAGGCCATAGCTAATGTAAAGTTGTTAATATGGTAATTTAATGTCACCTACTCTTAAAAGAGAGAACCATTTTATCCTACGTCAATGTAGGATTGCTTAACTGTTTCAAAATCAGCTGCAGAGAGATCACTTTTACTTGTAGGTTTTGTATTCAGTGTTTTCCTCTTTTAACACCACGTCACTTTGCCGCTCCTCAAATAGCTGTCTGATTGATCGCAAAGTCACATGATCATGCCTGTGCCCACGCTATGAATGCCTCACTTGTTCAAACAGTATTACAGCGGTCTGAGCAAACATTTATCAAACTAAACACACACCCACCAATGACTAAATATGGAATAAAAACAAAAATGTCTCTTTGATGAAGTAAATCAAAACTTAAAGTGCTTTACCCTTTCCTCTATCTATCCATTTTCTAAATCCACATATCCTCCAGAGTAGGAACACAGAGAAGCTGGAGCCTAACCCCACCAAGCACTGGGTGCAGGTTTTCCCATCATTTCAAAATCGTTAATGGAACTTGTGAACTTTTTATCAAGTTTTGCACAAATGTTTGTAAGTGGGATTTATGTTATACTGTAAACTTTATATTATGCACAATCTATGAAATGTGACTGTGGTTATGATGTAAATATAAGTGGTTGAGACTCTAAAAATTGCCGTTGCTATTATGGCTCATCTGGCACCCATGCCTCAATATCAAACTCTGTCCATAAAGGACACACAGAATTGGATCTTAAAGTATCTCTTAGATTGTAATAAAATAATTACACACATGCTCTAGTTTGACGTCTTATTTCTACATTATCCAATAAAAATTATTTGAATCGCTTTCCAGAACTTTAACAGTTGGAATTTAAGGAGCAGCCTCCTATTCCAAGTACGTGGATTGTTCTAAGAAGTTTGTTTAGTTTTGCTGGCAGCCCTCAGTTTCTTTCTTAAAAGTCCAAAAACTGTGGTTAATTGGTAACTCAAATGAACGAGTGTCTCATCCAGGGATACTTCCCTTGCCTTGTGCCAGATATATTTGGATAGATTTTGGGTGTATTTGCTCCTATAACAGAAAGCAACCGATCAATGAATGGCTGAAATTTATGGACTTGATAAGAAAAAATCTTCTTCTTCTACTAAGCTTTTCCCATTTTCATGTCGAGGAGCTATATGGACCAGCCTCCTCCACTCTCCTCTAACTCTCTATCTATGCTTCCTTGCCTGATACATTGAAAATGCTTACAATTAACCAATGTGTGCACAGAGCACATAATGCAAACAATAACATCATCACTCTCTGGAGGATTTGGAGGGGAAAATTACATTTTTTTTCTTGTTTTCCTTAAGTTAATAATAAATACATTTCTATTTGCAAAGGAATATTTGAATAGGAACAAAAAAAAAAGGCTTTGGAAATCACTCAGAAAAAAAGGATTCAAATGTAAAAGACACACCTAAATTAGGGGAAAATAGAAAGAAGCTCTGGGACAGACAGGTTATCCTCATCAGGACATGCAAACAAGACACCAGAGATTCAGATACCCTCCCTCCATCGCAGCAGCAGCAGGGCCCGTGGCAAAGCTTTAACTTTGCAAACCAGCACACACCTGCCAGCCTCAGACCGTGACCAGTCAGAGGAGAAAGGGGCTGGTTTATCCAATTTTTTAATTGAAATGCACCAGAGAAATTGCCATTTTTATTTTTCTTCAATCAGTACAAATAAAATAGATAAGTAAACTTAAAGAGGTAAATTAATATACTCCTATACTAGGGGGTTCCCCCCTGCTCGCGTTCGCTCACCAACCCCCCTGGCCTGTGCTACCGCGGCAGCCACTTCATTGTCTCTGCTGCTTTGCATTGTGAAGAGGGAGCTGAACTCACCCTAAGGAGATGCGGTTGCTCCTCCGAAACCCCTCTTAAACGGTGATTACAATGGGAAACAAATACTGTTTTTTTTACCTCCTCTTTGCTCAATCAGCTAGCTGGCTTGCTGCCACTGCCGTGCCACGTGATCTGCATTTCGGGACGTGCTTCGACATTTAAAGCCTGTACAGCAGCTGTCCTACTCTTTGTCTTTTATTTCTGTCCCCAAGCGTGGCTAATTCTCTTGGCACAAGTCTTGTCTTGTGTGACTTGAGTTCTTGGTATTTTTTAGTTTATAATATAAAAATGGAATAAGAATCTGAAAATCTAACAACATCACATTAAGTTCAATAAAATTCTGAAAAGAATGATACCAAACATATATATGTAGGTTTTAAAATAAGCCCGAATAAAAGTGTGACAAAAACGTGCCCATAAAACGTCCACTTAAAATCGTTGCATTTTTAGGCTTAGGATTTTATATATACAGAGCAGATTGTGCAGAAAATTAAAAACCAAAAAGGTTTATAAACTCTTGGTTGCTCTAAGCTTTATTTTTATTTTCTTCAGTCTGAAGACCCAGATTCATATCCTATTGTGTGCCAACCAAGAATGCTGGCCTAAATCGCTCTTCTATACTGTAAGTACCTGCATTAGAAACAGAACCCCAGATGATTCCCCAGCCATATCGAAAATGGATATACTGTACACTGTACAACAACGAATAAAATACTGTATACAGTATATAATCTGGCCCTCTCTAACGGAGGAAAAATGATTTCATCCACAACCAGATAACTACTTAAAGAGGAAGAGATGGAGAAAGACAGACAGAGAGATGGTTCACTAAAGCCTTATACTCAAAGTGAGTATCTGAAACAAACTTGCAGAATTCAATTAAGAAGCTTGCATTGTGCCAGAAGACTAAGAAGAGAGATACTGTTCATGGTCTTACTTGCTCAAGTGCCTCCTAGTGGTCACATTACAAATCCTTAATATATAATAAAAAATAGCAGCAGCCCTAGCACTGATTCTAGAGGGACACCACTCTTAATATCATCAATTTCAATTGAAGTTTCTTGAAACCATAACCCTCTACTTCCAGTGTCTGAGCCAATTCTGCACCCATCTACACAGAACACCTTGAACTCCCCACTTCTTTTAGTTTGATGCCCAACCTCTTACATCTTGTGTGGCACCTTATCAAATGCTTTCTGAAAGTGAAGATAAAGAATATCATATGCACCATTCTAGTCATATCCTGTTGTTGCTTCCTCACAGAATTACAGCATGATAATAAAACAAGACCTTGTCGGAACCCACACTAAGTCTTCAATAACACTCATGTTCTTGTCATGTGTTTTGCGCAATCTTTTCCTTAATGATTCCTTCCATGAATTTACCTGTGATGCACATTAAGCGTACTGGCCTATAGTTACTTAGGCCTGCCTGATCACCCTTTTTATATACAGTAACAGAATGATATTTGCAATTTTCGAGTCCTTTAGAGTTTCTTTATTGCACAGTGACATTCCTAAAATTCGGCATCAAAGGTTTATATTTGTACTTGCTAACCTCCGTAAAAACATGATGGTTAATATTATCTAGTCCTGGAGATTTGTTTGATTTCAGCCTATTTAATCTATGCAGCACTTCTCCCTCCACAATTTCTAAATCCTTCATTACCTCCTTAATAGTCCCTTTTACAGGTGGGAGGTTTACTTACTCACTTGTGAAGACCTCAGAAACACGTGAGTTTAGAGCATTCACTATTTCACTGTCTGTATTTTTTAATTCCGCTTTACCATTCCTGATGCATTTCACCTTCTCCTTGACTGTTCTTGTATTACCAAAATACTGAAAAGAATTTCTTTGGGCCATCTTTAGCCTTATCTGCTATATTCCTCTTTGACTGCCTTTTAGCTTCCCTAACATCTTTCTTAATGGTTGTTCTCATGTTCTCATACGCCCCATGATTTGAAATAAAGGTATTGTACAAACATGAATAGAATAAGCAATCTTTACATAGAAATAGGACAGAATTGAAACACAGGATACTGGATGTGTGAGACAGCAGTGCTACCCACAGTGGAACCTTTTTTATTTTTGGTTTAATACTGAGATAGTAAACATAAACAATTGCATAAACAGGAAATGTACTGGACCCTATTTGGTGTCATTGCCAGCTCAGCAAGGGAATTACAATTTATCAGTGCTTTTCATGATAAGTATAATTACTCACTGAAAGTCACAGTGTCAGCTACTTCCTAGCTGATAGCCACTGCTGAGTCAGTATCATGCATCAGTTTTAAAAATGCACAGATGAAAACAAAAAAGATGTTGTCCGGGCATTCAGTGAATATTTATGACTTGTCATTAGCTTTAATACACATGGTACATCGAGACAACAAGAGCATCAATTAACCTGCTAACATGGGTATTTGATTCTCCATTTTCATAAGTCATCTCTCTTTCCAGTGTTTGGTTATGCGTTGAGTCTTATTGAATCAGAGAGTGTCCTGGTTAAAATTATCTTTTTACAAGAAATATATTAAAAAAAAAAAACAAATAAATGTGCTTCACAAAGAAGATAAAGTCAGAGATTGAATGCAAATATTACACTGTTGGAGAGTAGATCCTTTGAGAAACGTTGTGAGTGACTTTTTGTTGTTTGCAGTCCTGTGGGAGAAATACGGATAGGGCTCTAAAGCAATAGCCAGTGATTTCAGAGAAGCACAATTTTAGCTGAAAACAGCTTGCTGTTTCTGTCCCAGGGAGACACAACAGATATAGCACTCCCATTTTAAAAACTGAAGATAAGAAGGCATCCTGAGGAGAGTCCAGCTGGAGCAAAGTCTGGAGTGAGAGAGCTACTGAGCAATCACACAATCACAATCACACTTAATAAAACATTTGTGAACACTAGGGGGCGATCTTGAATAAATGCCAAGTAGGCCAAAGTTGTACAGAAAAGGTGCTCTTTATTGGAAACAAAGCACACAAAGCATGGATTAACAGAAAAACGGATAAACATTAGGGAATAAACACAAGACAGCTGTTCCATGCTAGGACACAGAATTCTAAACTTCACATATGGGATACTATAGCAGGGCTGCTGATATAATAAATATATTTATTAGATACACTGGAGAAAAAAATGCAGTATTCTGATTAAGGGAGCATATTCTTCTTTGCTGCCTGCTATTCTCTAAATAAAACAAGACTCCAGAATTTTTCTTCTGTATATTGGTGCTAAATTACAGTTTATGCTTTAGGAAAACTGCCC
Organism: Erpetoichthys calabaricus; assembly: GCF_900747795.2. NCBI lineage: Eukaryota > Metazoa > Chordata > Cladistia > Polypteriformes > Polypteridae > Erpetoichthys > Erpetoichthys calabaricus. The sequence goes on along the minus strand of NC_041394.2, from coordinate 274,126,610 downwards.
GTGTTTCCTGTGACGCACATTGAGTCCATACCATTGTGTGGTTACCCCTTCAGCACTGGGTAGTCAATTATTCAAAAATCACCATGGCATACTCAGGTCAGATATGACAGACTATCTTCTTTCCTTCAAAGGTGTGACACAAAGTATGATGGACAACATTCTTGCGAGACTCCTTGGATGTCCCTTCCCGTTCCTGACATATTACCTCTTTCTTGTGAGGTCTTTCTCTTGAATCCTTAGGCAGCTCATGCAATGACAATTTTTGCAAAAAAATATTCCATGGACTATAGATTTTTGAAACCAGCTTTTCCATAAAAGGTTTTGAGGAAAGTGGGAATGATCCCTCTTGTTTTAGTTCATGTGATATATTTAATAAAAAAACTCACCTACTTGGCAAATAAACAATTAGTCTCTCAATCCTAAATCAAATGCTCTTTGCTGTTCTTGTCTTTGATTTGAGGTCATGTTTTTCTGTTGCCACTTCTATATGATCATCTAATTAGTAGACACATTTTTATTCAAATTAAAACCAGACAGAAATAGGAGGCATAGCTATTTTAAAATTTTTGTGTAGTTTTACTATTCATTTAACCTCAATAACCTGATACAAAATATTCAATAACTACAATTACACTATTTAATCTTTCCATAAGTAGATAAAATGTGGTATGTCACACTTATTGAGAAAATAGCTGAGTAGATATTTTACTTTTTATTATTTTCTTTTATTCATTGTATGACTTTCATCTATCAAGTGCACATGTTTACACGTGCTTCTTATACTCTTAGTTCCTGAAACCTTATAAAAAAGCCCTGATAGCTGAATTGACCTCATGTGAATAAGTAATAACTGCTATTAGAGGAGGGGATTATTGACCCTGTCTATTGAAATCAACAGATCTAGTTACAATGTATCAATGCCATTGTCAAACAGACAGACAGCCTTACATACTGTATCCATAATGTATACTTTACAAATGTATATGATGGTCCTGTTATGATTACAATTATATTCCAACCTAACCAGTGCTGTAATTGCAGTCTCCAAAGCCCAATACATATGAATTAGATCAAGAAAATTTGAGAATATTAGGCTACATTATTTTCTGATTCTTATTAATTTAAAATTTTTAATACACTTTCCTTTAGAATCACATACTGATGTCAGCTCACTGATAATATATATTGTGAAACATGACCCGGACACAGACAGGCAGACACGTTTGAATCACCCCACACATGTTTATTAATGTGCTCCATTATTTACAAAAGTGCCACAGTCCCCAAAAGTCCTCAAAGTCCTTGCCAACACACACAATGCCTTCTCTTCAGGCCGCCTCCTTGCCTCCTCCAGAGACCTCGTCCTTCTTCCACCCGACTCTAATCCTACGTATGAAGGGAGGCAGCCCCTTTTATATATATCCAGATCATATGCTCCAGGTGCTTCCCGGCAATCTTCCACCGGCACTCCCATTTGTGGCGGAAGTGCCGGCTGCGTACCCGGAAGCACTCCGGGTGTCCCTGCTTCTCCTCCCCCCAGCACTTCTGGGTGTGGCAAAAAATGCTGAGGTCCAGGGGCTCCCAAGGCATCAGGGCGCCCCCTGGCGGTGACCACGGGCCCCCTGTAGGGTTGAGCTTCAAAGCTCTGCACCCATGGTCCCCATAGCTACCAGGGTGGTCGCCCCCACGTGGTCTGAGGCAGGCGTAAGCCATCTTCCGGTCCACCGGGGCGTCTCGGTCGCCCCCCCCAGCCACCTGTGACAATATATATATATATATATATATATATATATATATATATCCATCCATCCATTTTCCAACCCGCTGAATCCGAACACAGGGACACGGGGGTCTGCTGGAGCCAATCCCAGCCAACACAGGGCACAAGGCAGGAACCAATCCCGGGCAGGGTGCCAACCCACCGCAGTATATATATATATACAGTAATCCCTCCTCCATTGCGGGGGTTGCATTCCAGAGCCACCCGCGAAATAAGAAAATCCGCGAAGTAGAAACCATATGTTTATATGGTTATTTTTATATTGTCATGCTTGGGTCACAGATTTGCGCAGAACACAGGAGGTTGTAGAGAGACAGGAACGTTATTCAAAACACTGCAACAAACATTTGTCTCTTTTTCAAAGTTTAAAACTGTGCTCCATGACAAGACAGAGATGACAGTTCTGTCTCACAATTAAAAGAATGCAAACATATCTTCCTCTTCAAAGGAGTGCGCGTCAGGAGCACAGGCTGTCAGAAACAGAGAGGAAAGCAAACAAATCAATAGGCTGTTTGGCTTTTAAGTATGCGAAGCACCGCCAGGTACAAAGCTGTTGAAGGCGGCAGCTCACACCCCTCCCGTCAGGAGCAGGGTGAGAGAGAGAGAGAGAGAGAGACAGAGAAAAAACAAAACAGTGAAAAAATCAATACGTGCCCTTTGAGCTTTTAAGTATGTGAAGCATCGTGCAGCATGTCGCTTCACGAAGCAGCTGCACACAGAAGGTAGCAACGTGAAGATAATCTTTCAGCATTTTTAGACGAGCGTCCGTATTGTCTAGGTGTGTGAACAGCCCCCCTGCTCACACCCCCTACGTCAGGATCAGAGAAAGTCAGCGCAAGAGAGACAGAGAAAAGTGAGTTGGGTAGCTTCTCAGCCATCTGCCAATAGCGTCCCTTGTATGAAATCAACTGGGCAAACCAACTGAGGAAGCATGTACCAGAAATTAAAAGACCCATTGTCCTCAGAAATCCGCAAACCAGCAAAAAATCCGCGATATATATTTAAATATGCTTACATATAAAATCCGCGATAGAGTGAAGACGCGAAAGGCGAAGCGCGATATAGCGAGGGATCACTGTATATATATATATATATATATATATATATATATATATATATATATATAAATAATGATAAAAACACAGACCAGAATCATAAATAGGTTTGGGGCAGCCACCTGTATAATATCCCTGGCTGCAAAAGGTTTTTTAAGTTGAAGTATGTTCGTAATACAGAGTTCAAAACAGAACTAATTTCTTGGTGGTAAGAGGGCGGCTTTAAAGGCCCATATAGGAAGTGAAATCATCGAGGGGGCCGGACCCGGAAGTGATGTCATCGAGGGCCTCGGACCCAGAAGTGACGTCATTGAGGGGGCCGGAACCTGGCAGGATTTCTCGGGAACGAGTCCGCAGGGAACTGAGAAAGGACAGTTAGTGCACCCCACCGCCCCCTGGTCGGATGAGGTATTACCATTACTTAAGCCCTTCAGCTGCCTCCTACTCGCACATGTGTGACAATATATATATATATATATATATATATATATATATGTATGTATATATATAGTAAACAGTAGGGGGTGCTCCAGGTCCCCAAACATTCAACACAACAGGCACGGACACAAGTAAAAAGGGAAATCAGTCTTTTATTATGGGAAACTCTTCCCCAAAGCGTTTCCAACCACAGCCACAAATATGTACATGCACAATTAAACACTTTATCTTCTCTTCATCTTTTCTCAGTCACTGCCTCCTCCACACCTCCTCACAAGCTTTGTCCAACTCCTCCCGACTCTGGCTCATCTCTGTGAGGCAAGCACCTCCTTTTATGTTGGCTACCCTGCAAGTGCTTCTACTCTTCTACCCACATGGTCTGTAAGCACTTTCTGGTGGAAGCCTCATGCCACAGGGCTCATCAGTCCTTGCAGCACACCCTGGTGGCACCCACGGCACCAAACAGGGCTGAGGTTAAGAACTCTAAGTCCCATAATGCCCTGTGGGAATCCAGGGCACTCCTGCAACCCAGGGAAGCTGCCATCTAGAGTTCTGGGGGAGGCAGTGCCCTAAAGAAGCTGCCTTCCCCCATCATCCCTGGGCATGGTGGGCTACTAGCCATCATATATATATATATATATATATATATATATATATATATATATATATATATATATATATATATATATATATATATATATATATAGATTAAAAGCAAAGACAATGATTCATGTTTGCTTTTTGCTCTGACTTCTTCATTAATATTGTAACACTATATTCCCATGGTATATGGATCAATGACTAGTGTATACATGTGGAAAAGGAAAGCAATCTAATCCTGGAGGGTAATGAAAATAATGAATTAAAGTCAAATCTACAATTTTGTTGTAGTTAAAACTCCTCTATTGCTTGCTGAAAAGGCTGTGATATAAAACCTTATCAGTTATCAATATGACCTCCTAATGTGGTCTATTTTGGCTTTATTTTAAGGTGAAACATCTGACAAATTTGCATTTGTTTGGTGTTTTCAAACTGATTTTCAAGCCAAAATTTAGATATAAATTTAACCGTAAATGCAATACAAATCATACATTAAGATCAAGTGTGTGTTTCCTTGAGAAATACTCAAGTTCACTTGTTTCTCACCAGCTGGTTCACCATTCATCTGAAGCTCCACAAATGCATGAATAGTGGTTCCCAAGCCTTAGCCTGTTACAATACCTTTCAGAAGGGGTACACCATCATATGTTATATTTATTTTTAGTCTACAAAATGCTTGGAGACAAGATTGCCAAATTCTCAGCACTCTCTTATATAACCGTGCAAGGAGAAAGAATTGGCCCACTCTTTTAAAATCTGTCTTGCTTCTCCAGTGTGTTAAGTTCAGCTTTCAGATTGACTCTCCACTTCAGTAACCCAGCAAAAGGATTCCAAAGGATGCTGAGTGCAATCCCTAAGTAATTCGAACATAGCACCATAAAGTCTACAGTCTCAAACCACTGTCCTTATTTTTTGAAAATATTAAGTAGACAAGTTAACCAAAACACCTCTACTGTATCCATTGATTTCAGCATTTACTGCTACTAAATGACTTTTTAAACTCTTCCATGACCTCAGAGACAGAAATGTATTTAAAGTCAACTGGTGGTCCAAGTCCTACCCTTGGGTCATATTCACGTTTAGGAAAGGTTTCTTCCATCTCTCACCAATATCCCCAACTGAGGTCAACTGAATATTGCTGAGTACAGCCTGCGCCACATCCCGGCTACAATTCTTGAGTTGTCAAAATTTTTCCCAACACCAATTAAACACTCTCAGAAAGCCATTCTTCATGGCCTTCACCAAACTCAACACAGGTCTTCACTTCAGGTACTACTGCATTGTTGAGCTCTCTCTCAGTCTGATCAGGAGACCTTCCCCTAACACTGAAAGTCTCTCTCTTTGTCATGACAGCTTCTTTACTGCTGATGTCTAGCAATGGGTTCTTGCCATGACCGACACCTTTTGTCTTGCAGCATCCTACAATACTCAGGTTTTGAACTGTTCCTTACCTATATACAGTAAGAGCTGAACTCATCTTGAACAAAGGCATCCTTTACACATTCCCGACAAGTTCTAACTAATCTTCTGGGTTGTCCAGGTTTCTCCATTAAATGGTCCGTCTGAGCTAACGATTATCACTTAACAGCGCAGCCTCAGATCACATGACTGCGTAAACATTAATTTTATTATGGACAATCCATGACTAGCACAGAAATCCAAAAACAATTCAACATTCTGATTCTGATCAGGCAGGTTGCTCCTCCTGATAACACCACTCCAGGTATCTTTGTCATTCTCAATAGCACTATATTTCCAGTAGGACTACAGAGTTAGTAGGTGGTTCCATTTCAAGCAAATAATCTACTGTCTGTAAAAAGTGTAAATACTGTGGGCAGTTGTTATACAGGTACATGCTGTTGCATGAGTGTACATCATTAGGGTAAGCACAATGACATCAGTGACTGGGGAAGCATGGTCAGCAACAGCCTCTCTTCTCTCACTCACAGACCTGAAGACGACCACTGGCATCATTCCAGCTTTGCCCTGAAGGCTCTGCCTAATCTGCTCCATGGCCTTTTTAAAGAACAACCTATCAGGAAATCGACATTCATTTTTGGACTAAAGACAGAAGAAACAGAGCTCCACAGTGTCAAACCAAATCTTTAGCCTGAGGCAAAAGCATTGAAGGATGCCCAACGTCCACAATAATCTTTCATTTCCATTTTTCTTTTCATTTTCTTGTGCATTAAACAGGGTTCCAGCAGGTCTCCAACTATTTATCATCTTTCTCTTGCTATTTTACTATTTTAAAAGTCTAAATTAGAGCAATCCGTCCTAATTTGGGGTGTTCATAAGAAATGTAATGATGTACTTTATTAGGTAAAAGTATATAATAAACAAGAAGTTGCATCAAATAGGTTAAATATTAAAAGTTGTCTTTCAATTTAAATCAGGTCTCAATGTCCTTGATTGTATAAGAACAAAATCAAAAATAACCTCAAATTCATCATCATAGACTTGAAATTGTTTAAAATGATACCCCACAATGACACTCCACTAGCCTCTACTGTATTACTGATCCCCATTTTTTTCAAAGTTTTGTGAAAAGGAGTACCGTATATACTCATGTATAAGTCGGGTCTTGAAACACGAAAAATCAATCATAAAATCAGACCCTGACTTATATGCCTGTTCAAAAATGCGACACTTACATTTTTTTTTTTAACATCTTCTTGCCTCCTCCAATCTCGCATCAGTTTCTCAGACACATTGGATTTTGTTGCAGCAGCACAGTTATCAATTTCTTTCGCTACTTCAATGACGTTTAATTTAAAACCAGCTTCATATTTTCTCCTGATCGAACGCTCCATCGTAGATAAGGGATGCTCTTACAATAAAGGTGTATGAGGGTGTGAGATACAAAAAACACAAAACAGTGCAAAGGTCACTTCGGAATAGTTTGGAATAGTATTACCATGTGGTCACGTAGGCACAATAGAGAGAGAGTGAGAGAGAGTTTGGGAGCACACGCTGATACAGCGCATTGCCACACTCACATAAAAAAAGGCAGTGTGCTCTGCAGTTACTCTCTCAGGTGGGCGTAAGCATATCATAATCTCTTGGACCAATAGCGTGAGTTTTCTGCATTCGACTTACACCACCGACATTATAAAATACCAGAAATTATACAGTAAAATCAAGTCCCGACTTATCCACGGGAGAACTTATCCGCGAGTATACTGTATACAGTACCTTTGATGTACCACATTAGTGGATGAACCCTTAGAGTCGGTTGATGTGACATGCACAACTTCAAGTCCATCTGATCATTTTTTGCTGAAAACACATTGGTTTACTCTTTATCATAATCCCTTATCTTCCTACACAAATTATGGTGCATAAATGGCCTAAAAATGAGTTTTTGTCAGGTCTGGAGGGCCAAAACCTGGAAGCTTGCCATCTTGCATAACTAGAGATCAAGACAAGTCAAATAGTATATCACAAGGTTTGCTCGTACAGGTGAGTCAGGATGCACCAGACAAAAAAATCTGAAGTGATTTCAAAGTGTTCATAAGGAATTCTCCGGAACACAATACAAAGTACAGTCAAAGTTTTCTTTTGTGCTACTCAAAGAAGCAACCCTCCCATTGGCAGGCACAAACTCCAGCCACCCAAGATCAAGAAATCTCACTCCTTACGCTCTCTGTTGTGTGTAGAAGCTGTATAATTAGTAGTGTTTTCAACCTACTACACAGCTCCATTCCTGCCAGAACAGCAGAAAACACTATTCACAATGTTAGTTCTAATTATCAAGATGACATATGTCTAATTAACATTTTATTGCCATTTATAGTTTGTAAATGAGTTGGGGGGGGGTGGGGGGGTGTATAAATGTTTCCTATGAGGCATACCACCTAAAGTTGGCTCTTGCTTTGTGCCTGATGCCACTGAAATGGGCTCTTGCTCCCATGACCCTGTATTGGACTAGCTGAGTTTGGAAAATGGATGAACAGATGTAATTAACCCATGCATATTATGGATGTGGATGTATATCCGACCAAGTACAGAGTAGGCAGAATATGAAAAGTTAAAACAAACAGTGACTAATACAGGATTACAGTCTAAATTCTGTAAGCTGAAAGGGAGTGACACAACCGCTCAACTGTGCTTCTGTCTACAATGACAGAATTCTCTCAAACGTATACACTCAAAAAATTCAATTCTCCATTCAGGTCTATCTACATTGAGGGCGTGGACTGATATTGACTGATATTGGAATAAATCTTTTCCAATGGGCATGCTTCACAAAGGTAATGTGTAGGACACAGAAAAATGTGCAAGCCTAAGAATTTAAACAACTTTGACAAAGGTGAAATTGTGATAGCTAGACGACTGGGTCAGAGCATTTCCAGAAAGGCAAGTCTTATGGAGTGTCCCTGATATTTAATGGGAAACTCTGGGTCCATGTGGATGTTACTTTGACACATACCACTTATCTAAAGGTTATGATGGACCACGTACATCCCTTCTTGGCAACAGTATTTCCTCATGGCAATGGTCTTTTTTTTTCAATAACTCAAGAAAGAAAAAATCTGCTCTTTGTGAATGAAGATTTTAATTAAAATTTCAAAAGGGCTTTTTTTTTCCCTTTGTCCTGTTTTTGTCTGGCTGACAGGAGCAGTTTGAAGTTGCGTCCGTGCATTATGTAGTGCTTCCAAATGTAATTTGACAGACATTCCACAAAAATGCACGTGAGTACAATGCTTAAGGTCATTTGTGATTTACTACCCAAAATTGATGGCCTTGGCGGTTTTAACATGCATTTGCTAATGTCCTTATCACACATATTTACAAATGATCGTTTACAAATGATTATCATGAGAATCACTGATTTTAAATTTTATTTTGCTTCCCACAGAGTCTGGAATAGGAGTCAATCAGTATGACCATTAAACATTAACAATGTTACAAAAATCAAGACTAGGTACATTTTTACCTTGCTTCCCTAAAGATTTTTCAAATTATACATAGATTGTCTTACTGCATTTTGAATTCATGGGCTTGGAAAAATGAATAAAACAAACAAATACATTTAGCTATACAGTTACGCTATCTAATCCAAAAACAAATGTGAAGAGAATATAATCCCATTATATCCATTGTGACAACATAACAACAAAACCATCAAATAAAAAATGTGATTTTTTTTTTTAATGACATGTTTTTATCTCAAATTGTATTTCTAATATGCTAATCAATCAACTGGAAGCTGGCAGCATAGTTATGGTCAATCCCATGCATGTCTGTTCTCTGCAGATGCTCATTCATTCTGCTTTGCACCATTAAGTATCTCAGCTCAGACTGATGAAAACGTTTGTCTGCCTCTCACAAGAATGCAGAGTCTCGTTTTCGTTCTCATCCTTTCAGACCTCTTTGATAATCTTTCAGACAAGCTGGTCTGCAACCAAATCAAACTGGAAACTGAAATTGTTGAGATGGCACTGAGCAGGGAGTGCCTGCAATTAGTGATCATGAGGCACGTTATCTGACAAGCAACAAAGACCATCAGACTGAAAGAAGGCCATGCTTCCCGCTTTTGAATATGGGGGTGCTATGCGCCGCCACCTCTGATCTAGGCTACAAGAAGATACCCTGTCACAATAAATGGGAAGCAATTCTTGGATATCACAAATAAAAATATGGGTTTTCTGCTGTAAGTTGCACAGAAAGCACAAGAACAAAAAGATTACTTAGGATGTGATTTAAAAAAGGGTAGTGTGACAAATTTACCGCCATACTACTGAGCAGACAACAGTATATGTAGAAAATAACAATGAAAGTAATTAGAGCTGCCTGAGTACAAATTTGGTTTCAAATTACAGAGATTGATTGTGCATCAACTTACATGCTAGGGTTATAGTATATGCAGCTGCTATAAACCTCAAACTAATGTAGATAAATTGATTAAACCCAGTTCTGTCGAATAACTCAAGCACGGTTATGTATAGCTAGGTGGGTGACAAACCTGCAGAAATCACAGAAGCAAGCTTTGTGGAAATGAGGAAACATGTTGACTTTTGATACCTAATATTAATTAGCAAGTCTTACTTTATTAATTTTTTTTTGTATCTAATTTAAGTGTTTTTTTTTACTAAAAGTAAAAGTTAATTTACACTACCCAATCCTTTTTCTATTAGGATTACTTTGGTTAAGGATATAAGGCCCAATGCCGAATTTCAGAAAAGTTCAAGGCAGTAATCCGTCCTGGATATGATGCCAGTTCTTGAAGAGTACCTACAAACACTGAGATGCACCCCATTGCATTCAGAGTGACTCATAAAAAAGCAGCATTAATTTGAGATTTAAGAAAAAAAAAAGTCCGATAATCATAAGGAAACCCACAAGAAAATCATAGGTAGGACCAATATCTACTAAAGCACAGATTATGAAAACCCTTCAGTAAGTGAGCAAAGCAAAACATTAAGTAAGGCAAACTCATGAAAGCTGCTGTTTCCTTAGCAGGGTCAAGGAGAGATCACCTTCTATAACAATCGGAGCAGAGTAGCTGATGTACAGTTTATGTCTAATCAAATGCCATGTAAAAGAACACTAAATGGTAGCCACAGAATTCTTTTCATGATTTCACAATATGCAATATGTATCAGGAATCTTCTGTTTGCATGAACACAGAATTGCCTATAACAAGCATATGCAAATTCTGCACTACAGTACTTAATAATAATAATGATAATAATACTTTTTATTTATATAGCACCTTTCCCATGCTCACTTTACACATTCTTGTAACTTTGAAGCATCCATGATTCCAATGACTTTTTATTAAGCAAGGTTAGCTTTAAAGCTTCTGTGAATAAGTCTGAAATCTTGGCAAAGCAAAGCATCTGATTGCATTTTTGACTTTTGTTGAATAAAGGCCTTACAGCGCTACAGCACAGCATCTTGCACGCCGTTTACTCACTGCCGGTTGGTGTTTAAAAGCGTGCTCAAAACCCTGTAACGGGCAAAGCTTGATTTGCAAATGACTCTTTTACAAAGCAATGCATATTTAAACTCCTGGCATTTCTATTCATTTTAAAGCTGTCAAGAAACTGAAAGGTCAAAGCTAAAATCAATACCCCAAAGAAATATATAACAGATCTCTATAGAACTGCATCAAGAATAGATGCTAAAATATTTATGAATTAAGACTTTAGCATTAAAAAAATTGAATAAATATACAGTAAATGAAAATTGAAGCTGATAGTTGTTCACTTGTATAATAATAATCAGTATTTGCTCTGTAAACCACTTTATAAAGGTGCCAATGTTAAATAAAAAAATGAATGCTAATCAGTGCTTTTTGTGATGAACCTGAGCAGTACAGAGCCCAGTGTCCCTACTGAAAAAACTGTCAAGAAAAGCATAGGAGGTAATCAAATGTGAAATTTCCCCTTGGGATTAATAAAGTATCTATCTATCTATCTATCTATCTATCTATCTATCTATCTATCTATCTATCTATCTATCTATCTATCTATCTATCTATCTATCTATCTATCTAAATTACTGAACACTCACATCCAGATAGATAGATAGATAGATAGATAGATAGATAGATAGATAGATAGATAGATAGATAGATAGATAGATAGATAGATAGATAGGATAAGCTCTATAAATTAGGCAGATAAATTAAGATGTATTTTCAGCATCTACACAATGCTTTTATTTTACATATTTATACTTTCTCATGCCCTCCTAAACTGTATTTTAGATATACAGCAGCATTATTTTTTGACAAATGTATTCTCTTTGCTTTACATATAAAGTAGATATACATTTGAAAAGTCAAAATTTGTACATTTTTGCCCAAAATAGCAAGGAAAAGCAGTCTGAATTTTTGATACTGGCATAATAATGGGACGCACAATAGGTGGCAAAGAATTATTAGTTAGATGCTTGTTATTGATTGTGTGAATTCTCTGTGAAAAATACAAAAATGGAGATTAAAAAATTACAGGTTATTTCTTTTTCAATTAAATCAAGTAAAAGAAATCAGTATTATTTCTCATAGTTTTTTTCCAAACACACTTCTCACATTTCCAAAGGCTTGTCAATTCCATCTCAGAATGTGTTTCAGATGCATTTTGTGCAGAGTTTGAATCTTCTTGTTGTATTCAGCCACTGACTCCAGGTGCCTGTCTGTATACTAAATAAGTTGGAAACATTCATCTCTTCTGCTTCTTATAAATATATGTATATAAAAAATATACATATGAATATAAATATATGTGCTGCTATATTTGTTCACCTCTGTCTGACCAGTATAACTTTGTTCAGTGTCACAACATGCCTTTGTGAATGTGAAAAGGTTTGCTCTTTCTTGACCACAAAAATCTGATTTCAGCACTTTATTTAAAAGTGGCATGACCAGAAAATGGAGCCAACATAATTGCACTTCACTCAGCAACACACATTATAGGCCAATAGTGAGACATATCTAGACTTCCCCAACAATACAGTCAGTATTAACAGTCAGGTTTGATATAGGATGTTAGATTTATATATTCATCACTTTTATTTTTGGATTCTCATTTGTAGCTTTTACTTGTAGGCGTGCAACTTCTGATCTAATTATTATAACCATGGTATATAAAGGTATACTCCTGGCTCTTGCTTATATAGTAGTTTCTTGTCCTTGGTTGGTTTCTTAAACTGCTCTTTTAACAGTTAGGTGTAAATATGTCATAACTGACGAACACTTAATTCTCAAAGAAATAAAACTTTCATCAGACTGTCTGTTATATTTAAATTTTGTTAATATCTCAAAGAATTTGACTAAAAGTTTTGATTGGAGACCCAAAGTAATTTCGCCAATTTGTAATTCCTTCAGGGGAAACAGCAGGAGCAGTATCAACATGCAATATGTGTATTGATTGTTAATCATTATGTGCCTGGAAAAGTGAAAACATAGGGTAAGAGTAAGTCTGTGCCCTGCTGTGTCGGAGAAAAGTGCATGTGCACCACCTCAGGTGTACGGTAGTGAACTCAGCCCTGTATTCAACATAACATGTACAGGCTGCTGCATTCCCATAGCATGTTCCTCTCTTGTTTTCTTTACCATGTTACTAAATGTAAAAAAAGCTCAAATTTAACAGAAACAACTTAAACTAATAAATTATTTTCACATATGTTTACAAATCACCTGTATAATTTAATAAATTCTAGCATTAAATTGTAACATGAATACAGTTAATATGTATACAGTATTATATATTATATATGTAATGTACTTTTAATTTAGTTAAAATTGAATGTTTAGTTAAACCTGCTTCTATGCTATTACAATTAATAGCTGAATAAACTACACTAAAGGCCATGCAATAGTTAAAGGTCAAGAAACATAAAAGGCTAAAATACAAAAATGTAACCGTTAACTCAAGGCCAATAATACCATATATTAGCCTGAGGCCTGCAAAAGCCTTGAACAGGGCCCTGGGCGGCAGTCCCGATACCTCCACAATTGCATATTTGGAAGGCCTGTGGTATAGCAGGTCTGCGGCCTAACATTTTAGTGGCCCGTTTATAAATAAATAAAATATTGAATGGCCAGCACGCTATCCATGGGTGTGCATCCTTGGACAGCTGTGGGAGGCTGGTGAGGTAATTAGGACGAAACACACCTGAATGTGAGGGTGTGGTCTGTCTCAATTGCTTCATCAGCTTTCTACGGTACGCGACTGAAATGCTACGCCCACTGAGGCATATAAGAGAGTGCCGCCATGAGAAAAAAAGGGGGACGAAAGGAGAAAATAGACTAGACAGCAAGGGAGAAGGGAGGAGAGACACAAAGGAGGTTAAACTAAGAAGAGGCACAGACGGAGATAGAGAGAGTTCCCGTGCTGAACTGAGTGAAACAGGTGGTTGTGCGTGAGTCTCGAGCTGTAGGAGCCAGAGGCTATGGAAGGGGTGCTCCTACTGAGTGTTTGCCTGTAAGTAAGAGCATCCTGATACCCTGTGTTCCCGCAGACACCGTGGCGGAAGATGTATGCGGCTCAGCGTGATGCCCCAGGATTGCCGAAGGCTAGGCAATGTGGACCAGATTTTAAGGTTGACTATACCTGTCGACGGATTTGAAAAGGAAGCATTGGGGTTCATTTTTTAATGGACTGTCTCTGGTTTTAATCTCCAATTTGAATGGATATTTTAACTGGTGTCACATACTCAACCAAGAGCCATAACAAGGTTTGGGGCAGCCACTAGTATATTTTTTCCTGGCTGCAAAATTGAAAAAATGATAGCAGTGAGGTGCACAATTCAGAGTCCAAAATAGAACTGAGGGAATAGGGGAAAGGTGGCAGCTTTTAAAGGCCAATATAGGAAATGACATCAGAGGGCTCGGAACCGGAAGGGTCTTCATCCATAGGCTCGGACCTGGAAGTGACGTCAAATGGGTTGGAAGCACACTTGACGTCATCAGGACCAGGCGGAATTTCCTGTGAACGGTCTGTAGAAAAAAAGTGAGTCAGTGCACTCTGCTACATCCCAGTCTGGCTCGGAATTACCCTCATTCAAGCTCTTTAGCTGCCTCCCATGCACACGTGTGTGACACCGGCTTTTAACCTTCACCCTGTTTTTATGGATTATTTATTTACTGATAGCACTGCACTGTTTTGGACACTGTGGTTTTTGATTGGTTTAATAAAAGCACTGGCACTGTTTCACCTACCCATTGCTATGTTTGTCGTGTCCTCATCCCTCAGGTACATTATTGGCGGTAGCGGGTTCAAGAGGCTCCTCAGAAGCACCCAGTAGTGTGGGGCCGACCTGCACCATCATGAGGCCCTACACCTCAGGCTCAGTATAAAGAGGTGAATTTAAGTCAAAGTCAAAGTGAACTTTATTGTCATCTCAGCCATATACAAGTATACAGACAGACGAAATTGCGAAGCTCAGGGTCCACAGTATAACAACATGACGTGCAAATAATAAATTAAAAATAGAATTAAAATTTAAATTTAAAATTAAAACACAAACAAGACAAGACATTGTGCAAAGACAAGACAAAGACAAAGAAGTAGCAGCAATATTGATGTGTAAGATATGTAATAAAATAAATAAATAATAGATAATACAGAAATGATCAGTTTATGATAATAGTTGTTTAAGACATGTGTAAACAATGACAGGTCAGAATGTTTCACAGCAGAAATTTAGCAAGTAAAGTAAAACAAAACAGTTAAGATGTAAAAAGAAATTTACAAAATGATTAAAAAATTATTAAATATAAAGTAATGAATTCAAATAAATCTCAGTAATAACAAAAAAATAAAAAAAAACCTATAGAAAAAACTGCAAAACCATGACATCTATGTCCCCCTGCTACAGCTACATTTGTACTGATGATCAACTAATGATTAACCATGGCTATGGTAGTAGAGTTGAAGATGCGATGTGGGGTGGTGTTAGCATGCTACAGCCCAATATGGCATAAAGTTTCAAAAATATACTTATTTAAAATCCTGGTGAGACTGGAAAGTGGATAAGAATTTCAAAAATGTGTCATTGTCTCATGTATTTATCAAAATGTACATTACAATAACATTTAGATTAATTCCATGTTTACATGGGTTAAATACACCACAAATCCCAAAAAGTAACATATTGTATGCAGATTTTGTTTCCTAGTTAAACTGCATAGCATCAGCTCATGTGATTCATAACATCCTCTACTGCAGACATGGCCATACCATAATACCATAATAATTAAACATTTACAGTACATTTCTCAAATTGCAAAGGAAGTAGAGACAATGACCTCTCTGTCCAAACACAGTGTGAACTTATGAACTGTTTTCTTTTCCTGATAGCATATTCATTACACACATGCAAGTGTTAAAAATGTAATTCCCTCCATAGGAAAACTGAATCTTACCTTATTTAATGTAAACAAATGAGCTATATTTGGATACTTGCTTGGAAAAATCTCTAGTATTAAATTCACATTTAAGCATGCACATAATTTCAATATTCCCACCTTTTAACTGTAAATGTAACCCTATTATATAGGAGTTCATGTAACACTGCAGATTTTGCTGTGCACACACTGACACACACACACACACACACACACACACATATGTATCTTCAAGTGCCAGCTGTTAAGAAGACCAAATGGGAATGAAAATCAGGTGGAAAATCAAGTCAGAAAGAGCACCAGGCTCACAGTCCTCTCCTGAGGGTATAGTTGACACAAGGGGCATCCACACTGACATCCCAAATGGCTAAAAACTAGCAGCTCGAAAAGATGTCACACCAGTGTGAGAAATAATACTCTAGTAAGAAACAGATAAAGTGTTAAACTAGTAAGGAAATGTAGTTCATATTTTGCATTAATGTTGTCTATGCCACAATGAGTATTATTGATTGTGCTATACTGCGTTTCATGCAAATACACTTATTGTAACTGGCATTACCTCTTTAGGGTTTGAATCAACTACTGATAAATACAACTGATAAACAAAATATTTTCAGATAATTGAAAGTATAAAGCTGTAGCTGGATTTGTCTATGTAAGATAGCTAGCTTGACAAATTATATAAATAAGTTAAAGATACTATGTGATTTTAAGGAATAAATGTATAATAGTAAATATTGCAAAGAGAAGAAATAATTGTTTTATTCAAACTGAAAAATTAATAAATATATGAAAAACAAACAAAAAATGTTATCTGTCATAAAAACTCAAATAGATCAGAAACAGGCAGGCACCGCAAAATCAGAAATAAATTGATCAAAGCAATGAGCCGAATCTAAAATGCCTGCTGTGGGGAGGGGCACTTTCACTTTCAAATAGCCATATTTCAGCCAAATATGACACTTGAGCAGGTAATAAGAGTGAGCAGTAGTTCCTCCTATGCTTGGTGAAGAATGTTCACAAGGCCATTATGTTGTTTCACAGCTTCTCGTTTTTCCAGCAGGTACATTAAATAACATGACTACTGTCTTGTCCTGCAGTATTTGTAGTCTTGTGCAGCTCTTTTCAAGGTTGCTAGGCAGAATTACTAATATAATTGCCAGTAAGTATAATGCAGTATAAGAATACACCAAATGAAAATATTTCCAAAGTAGGTCACTGATGTCTGTTCATACCACATCTTACACAAATTCTTGCTCACTGCCAGCATTCTCAGGGGAAGCAAAGCAATAATGCACAGCTTCCCAACCAAATATTTAATATGCAGAACAAAAAGCTGTATATACAAAATCTGGCTTTCCCTGGGGAATGTGGCTAGTACAGTACTAGTCAATACACGAATATGACCAAAAGCAGCACTTAGTGCAGGTAGCTCACTGTGGGAGACGGTACAAAGACCATCAGCCTTTTAATACAGAGCAACTGTAAATGCAACCTGTTAAAGAGCTCCCCATGCTAACTACAATGAAACAACTTCCATGCAGTAAGCTTGCGTTCTATAATTCAATTTTAGGGTTGTGGGAAGTCAGAGTCTATTGTGGCAGCATCAGGAGCAATGCTGAACCAAGCTTAGACAGGGTGACTGCACATTCACTCACTCACTCTCATGGTGCTTTCAGAATAGCAGAAAAGAGAAAATCATTTGAAATTTACCTTAAAATCTTATCTTATTTAATACAGAAAAAGTAGGAACATGATTTTAATTACTTCCAAGATACAGTACATAAGACAAAACATAATGGGCATTATGATCCGAGTCTGTTATTACTGGGAATGGGCTTAGTTTATTCACTCAATCTATGATTGATCTATTTTTTTCAATAAAATGTCTGGTTCATAAGAAATAAGTGCAGAATAATGTATCAAGTGCAAAAGCTAACAAAATAATAATTTTAGAATATTTCTGTATTTAACACTTGTGAAGTGAAGAATACTGGTGTTCTCAGAAATCTTTAAAAGCTTGTTTAATAACCACATATACAGTTCAAACAAAAACTGTCCCGTAGGACGAACAAAACACAAATAAGTATCACTTTTCTGTCTGTTTCTTTCCCCTCAAGCTCTTTGCCTCAGGGTTTCTTAGCAGGTCAAAAGACAAACTCCATAGCTAGAGAGAGAGATAGAGAGGTTAGGAGCGTGCATTGATACAGAGTGTTGTTGCACCCTCCACATGACGAATCCCAAATTAGGACCCGAGCGCGGCCCTGCAACAGGTGACACCTCAGTACCACACTAGTTCAGATAGAATTGAACAATGTGAGGTTTTTTATAGTAGCTGGAGTGCCAATCCTGCCACCAACCCTTGAATTTTCCTTTGCAAGTTGGAGGAGCTGCTTACATGGCTGGATGCATACTCAGGACGTAGCAGTTTCAGGTTAAGGGCCTTGCTCAAGGGCCCAACGAATAACTTCTGGCATTTATGGGATTTGAACCAGCAACCTTTGATTACCAGCACCGATCCCTAGTCTAAGAGTCAGCACTCCGCCCTGCCATAGCTAGGCACCCACTAATATTCCTCCTGTCCTAGAAGGGGTGGAGCTGGCTGTGCCAAGCAGGGGCAGGAATAGGTGGAAACCAGAGGTACTATTAATGGCAGTGCCCCCCTCCTGCTGATTGTGGGAGTGTTTGGCTTACCTGAGCCCTCCTGAAGATCCCTAGCTATGCATGCATGACAACCTCTATATTGCTTAATGTTAAAAATAACCACCAACAGGCATTCCTGTAATTTTTAAGCACCATCGGTGGTTCAGCCATATAGTCCTTTACAACTTTTGTTGAGTTAAAAATGTGAGTGTATTTATGTATATATGTGTGGGTCTGTCTGTGGTTTGCTCCAGCCATTACAAACCTAAAATAGTTTCATTTGTGGATTGATGGATACCTATTGAGCGATGAATTGCCAAGGAGTTGCCAGGTGGGAAAACATGGCACTAAGTTGAGACTGGATATTTTGTATTAATTTTATAACAGTGAGAAACAATATTACAAACAGCAACCATAACATAAGGTAACTTGCTAATGAAGATTAAATCTCCAAGTATGCTAATAATTTTATTATGTAATATACAAGTATTAAGTGTTGAAATAAATCATGTACCCATCCCTGAAAGTAAAATGAAGAAAATGCCAGACAATACACAAATAGAAATAACATATCCCTGGTTCACCTGGAAATACAGTATTCTTTCTCCAAACGAGGAAACTTAAAACCACCCTACCAAACCATCAGACAAAAACAAAAGAAAACCAGTAGACATGCAGTTAGACACTTCTATCAATAGGAAATTTAAAAAGTAGCAAGATATTGGAGTAACTCTCATATTTTATATGCAGCACTCCTATACTTGTTCATGCTCTGGTTACATCTCGTATTGATTATTGTAATTCTGTCCTTTCTGGTCTTCCTCACAAACTGCTTTACAAACTCCAGTTGGTTCAGAATGCTGCAGGATGTATTATTACCAAACCCCCTTCTATTGAACACATTACTCCTGTCCTTCAGTGGCTTCACTGGCTCCCTGTTGAATATCACATTAATTTTAAGATTCTGCTTATTACTTACAAGATCCTCCATAATCTGGCACCTCCTTATCTTTCTGATCTTCTTCATATCTCCATTCCTTCTCGTAACCTTAGATCTTCTTCCTCTGTTAATCTTATTGTACCTCCAGCTTGCTTGACTACCATTTAGAGCTTTCAGTCGAGTGGCCCCTCGCCTCTGGAACTCTCTCCCATAAGACATCGTAATTTCGACTCTCTTCCTTCCTTTAAATCTCATCTTAAAACACATCTTTTTAAGATGGCTTATTCTGTCTGAAATTTTAGCTGATAAATGTAAATTTAATTTTACTATTGTATTTATTCTGCTTTTATTGTACTGTAAAATTTTATTAATTATATGTCGTGACTGTTGTTATTAATGTGCTCTGTAAGGTGTCCTTGTGTGCCTTGAAAGGCGCATATAAACAAAATAAATTATTGTTATTATTATAACTGTGGCCTCTTCCTGATCAATCAATGTGGGTTAAGCTTTATGAATTCTAGCTGCTGAAAGTTTTCTACTGTAAAGAAGCTTGACTGCTATCGAGCCCAGGACAAAGCTTTCACTTCTTAAGTGGTATGTGATTGTTTGGATGTGTCTTACAAAAAAATTAAGGACATTAAGAAAAGGCGTAATTAAGCATAAAAGACAGCAAACAGTAGACCAAAATGAAACGACAGATTGTTGAAGCCAAAACATATAGAAAAATTATCCAGGTTCATTAGGAGAACAAAAGTAAAATGCCAGCAGGGTGTTAAGTATAACGTGTGAACAATGCGAACTTGACTAAACTGGTGATTATGACTTCAACAGCATAGCATGATGTTTCTTAAAATATTATCCCCATAAAAAAGAAGGATCATGAGCGCAGATAATACAGTGGGGGAAGAGACTGGCATGGCAGTTCATGCAGGAAAGAGACAACAGAAGAAACAGGTTTATTAGCAGGATTAATTTGAGGCTAAAACATAGTAGGTGGATAGGTGACTGAACTTGAAGGAGGAGCCTACATAAGTTAAGGAGGGAATGAAGCTGCAAGCACAAGAAGAACGCATTACATAAGTTGTGGGATAACTGAGACTATGATCATCAAAAATGCCTCTCAATAGTTTAAAATTACATTGAGAATAAAAAAGGAGATAAAATCATTTTTTTCAATCAACAGACAGCGGTTGTCGCAAATAAAATAAATGACTTATGGACCAGTAATATTCCCCATTTGACTTGATTGTAATCTCCTGGGTTTTCCTTTTAGGCTGTGCTCACAGATTGAGCATTTTGCCTGTTTGGCATTCTTCGGGGTTCCTCTAATATCCAGTTAAGTATAAGTGATTATGTTTTGGCTCAGTTTTTTTGGTCTTGCCTTTGAGCATTGGATTTTGCTGTTATTTAGTAATTAAAGCACTTCTTGCCTAGACAGTTCACTTACATACTGAATATAAACTGACAAAATATTAATAAAGTAAGGAATATTTTCAAGTATTAAAACAAAATGAAGAGAAAAATATAAGTAGTAAATGAGATTCTGTATTATTTATATGTTCTGCTTGCCAGCTTATCCTTATTACAACATCTGGTCAATGGTATGAACATTGTGATTGGTTGTACAGTTTCAGAGTCGCAGATCACATATACAATCTGTCCTGAGTGAAGACCACAAAAATGGGGACCTTCCTGATCCTAGAGACCATTCAGAAAGTAAAACACATAGTCATGTGCTGGCTTCAAAAATACCTGCTTTTTTAAACCCCCTACTATAACGATTCATGTTGTAAATGGCTCTCGTTTGTTGAAGCAAAATAGGATTTCATGACTTTCTGCATTTTGTGCAAGGTTTCATCTTAAAGTGCAAGCCTTTGTTAACAATGGACAGATAACAGGAAACAGCTTCCTAACATTATTTCTTTGCTGGATCATTCATCTCTGCAAATCACAGTAAGCATGGCATGTCATGGTTAATCTTTATTTCAATAACAGTTTCATCAAAACTGCCATCAGACAGACTTTGGAGAGGTGAAGGGGTCACTAAGAAATTCCTAACAGGAACTGTGCACCAGAAACCTTTAAGCAAAACACGTGCTATAACATAACTGGTGAATTTGAACATCACAGCTCAACAGCCATGGGTGCAGTTCAACAAAATGTAAGTGGAGATAATGAAATACATTTAAAAAAATATTAACAGTGCATGATCCTAAAAACTTGAAAGTGACATCAGCTAAATTAGTAATGGATTGAAGCCCTCTGAAGATATGTGGATTTACTTAACACAAACCTCCTCGTCCTTCAAAGTGTGTCAAAACTCCAGAAACTGCTGAATCCTTTCTTTCCATGAAAGCACTCACGTTTGAACTCCTCTTGTGTCAACCAGCCACTGCATTGGCAAAATGTGCAGTGGTTAATAATTTAATGGACAAGCAACAGTAGACTGCAATTCCTGATTGCAGATCCTTTATTTTACCCTTCTTGCTTTGAAAGCTTGCCATGCAGGCCAGAGTGGACAGTGTTTGTCAATATGAATGTATTATATTTTGTGTATAGTATATTGTAGCACCCTAACCCAGAACACAGTGCAGTGTTTATACAAGCAAAATAGATGTAAGGAGAAAAGCAAATTTTCAGATTAATCAGCAAAAGCATGAAGCAATGGGCCTGGCTAATACAAATTCTGTGTACACAACTATATGATAGAAGAGGTCACCTAAAAAAGTTTCTAAAGCACCAATCAATCTTAATTTCATGTATTGCCATTATGGTCATTTTATTTAGTCAAAAGTTCATTTGTTGCTTGTTTGGCAAACAGAAAACAGATAAGGAGCCCTGATGTAAATATCATACTAGTGATCTCATCTTACCATGGTCTTCTTCCCATTTTCTATACTTTGTTTTTCATTTAAATTGAATTATTATTATTAGTGTTATTATTAAAGTGATTGAAATGATAAAAGGGCACCTAGTGTGGGTAAGATTGCTGTTTTTCTGCCCAAAGGGTTTATCAAGACTGTGAGGTTGATTTATCAATAATCAGAACAACTGCGATAAAAGTAAGACATTGTTTGGTTGGTAAATGGCATATAACTAAATGAATTGAGCTTTTATGTATGGTACAAGGAAACCCACATGTTTGTTAGTGCTGGTGACATTGTATCCCTATGCAGAATATTGCAGAGTGACTACCATTGGCATTACTCGAGACTTTGTCTGGCTGGGATCTCAGTGAATGCGTATGTAGCTGTGGAATACTGTGGAATGATGGGTAATTGGGCCCCACTGGAGACTTTGTCTGGATAGGATCACTATGTGTATGTGTGTATCTGTGTTTGTATTAATCTTCAAGGGTGGGAGTAGATGAACTTACTTAGTAAACGTAGCTGGTAAGTCTCACAATATTTACAACTAGTCATTTAGGCCGTTACAATAACGGGCGCTAGAACAGTAGTGCATAAAAATTAGTAGGAACAGTCTATATTAAATGGCAAGGGACTTTGACCTCATTTTTTTTGTTGGTCGTATTTTTCTTTCTTTCAGCCTTTCTTTTGTTGATGTTTACTTGCCGAGCTGACCGTTCTTCGTGGGCTGCCGCTGTGTATTGTGTGTCTAATTTTCTGTGACAGTAATACTGTCTTGTACGGCTCTATTCAATAAGGGTGCGCACAAAAAGGTGAGCTTCAAAAGTGCGACCTCAATTGAGTGCGGCGAATAAAGGCGTTCGTAGATAATTTAGTTCAAATGGCTCTGGAATATGTGAAGAGCAACAAAGGTGCAGATCTTTATTTACGCGCGCCTTTATTCGCTGCGCCCAATTGAGGTCGCCCTTTTGAGGCTCGCCTTTTTGTGCGCGCCCTTATTGAAGGATGCATGTGCGCGCCCTTATTGAAGGATACCGTCTTGTACGTCCGCTGGCTTGTACGTCCGTAATATACCTTTAATTTTCTCTGGCGGTAATACAGGTGTGCGCGTCGGTAATATGCCTTTAATCTCCTCTGACAGTAATACTGGCTTGTATGTGGCTGTAATATGCGTCACTGTATTGTGTACCTTTAATTTCCTCTCGCAGTAATACTGGTTTGTATTTCCGTAAAACGCCTCTAACTTTCTCTGACAGTAATATCGCGAGTCGCACCGTGCCCCGCGCATGCGCACTTCATCAGAAGACACCCACACATGGACACCTCGACGCACATAGGGATTTTATATATATAGATAATACGCTCATAATTCTCTATAACACTCATATCAAAACAATTGTTCTCCATTATTGTGACCGTCAATGTTAAAATATTGCAAAAAGATTTGGTAGCTGTGTACAGCTTAACACATTAATATAGATAATCAGATTAATCAATTTGAAACTGGTTACCTAAAATATTATATATATCTGAATTTCTACATGTGTGTCATATTTGCAGTGAACACTGTTTTAGGTCAAAAACTGTGAGATACTGTATCACTAATTTAAGATGGACACATGTGATTTGTGATAAGAATTTATGTTAAGAACCAGTTTTCATGACTCTAAAAGATGTGGCCATTATCATTTTCCTGCCATTGAACTGAAATGTTTAAGACCAAGGAAAGAATGAGAAGTGTAATGTATTCATTAACTGTGGACATACGAGTATAACAGACATATCACAGAAATCCCATACCAAATCCATAAAATAAGCATACAAATCTGGGTCAGAACACTCAAAATATAAACACCACTGTATCAAACTAGACATTTGCACACTGCCCGCTCATGACAGTAAAGGTGTAGGGTTTATGGCCGTGTCTTTTTCAAAACACACAAGTTCAATTTACCTGCCCCAAACTTCATGCAATTTTACATCTTACACAATGTAACATTTTTATAGGTGTTTTGTAACCAAAGGATAAAGTGGCTTTTCATCAGTACTTTTAATTTGCATAATCACTCCCATTTTGTCTTACCTTCTCATAAGGATCTGAATCATAATTTAGTCCAATTCCACAGTCATCTGTAATTTCTGATAAATCCTCATCATCAAATTCTTCCAGGCTGATGTCATGGGCTGACCTGAAGGAAACAAAGAGAAAATGCATGAACAGTATTGCTCCATTTAATGGATTCTTTAGCACAGAAAAATTAAATATACAATGAGAATGTCTTTCCTCTTAATCATTTATCTGTCATTACACAATAACTCACTAATAGCTAGGTGGCCGTAACAATGGATTAGAAGGCAGCAAAAATGAATCAAGCTTTTCTTATACCTGAGAGCTGCTTTTATCATTCATCGGGTCTCTTGATTATGTGCTGCACACCTTTCACCTTGGATTTCGTGTGTGCCATTATATAACAATGTACAATACAGCATGTCCTGTCCAGGTGATATCTGAAGTGAATTGAAGGGATGAGCAAAATTTGTCATGGCAAATATATTGCTGTTTTGTGCATTTACACTTCAAAGTATTTTTTAATATTAGCCTTATAGTATTAATAATGTAACATTTCCAAACCTGTTTAATCCAGCTCAGGGTTATGGAGTATAGTATTAGTATTATATATGCTGTATACAGTATATACTGCTTAAGAAAATTAAAGGAACACTTTTTAATCAGAGTATAGCATCAGGTCAATGAAACTTCTGGACTATTGATCCGGTCAGTTAAGTAGCAGAGGGGGTTGTTAATCAGTTTCAGTTGCTTTGGTGTTAATGAAATTAACAACAGGTGCACTAGAGGGGCATCAATGAGACGACCCCCAAAACAGGAATGGTTTAACAGGTGGAGGCCACTGACGTTTTTCCTTCCTCATCTTTTTGACTGTTTTTTCACTAGTTTTGCATTTGGCTACAGTCAGTGTCACTACTGGTAGCATGAGGTGATACCTGGACCCTACAGAGGTTGCACAGGTAGTCCAGCTTCTCCAGGATTCGCCAGAAGGTTTGTTGTGTCTCCCAGCACAGTCTCAAGGGCATGGAGAAGATTCCAGGAGACAGGCAGTTACTCTAGGAAAGCTGGACAGGGCCGTAGAAGGTCCTTAATCCATCAGCAGGACTGGTATCTGCTCCTTTGGGCAAGGAGGAACAGGATGAGCACTGCCAGAGCCCAACAAAATGACCTCCAGCAGGCCACTGGTGTGACTGTCTCTGACCAAACAATCAGAAACAGACTTCATGAAGGTGGCCTAAGGGCCTGACATTCTCTAGTGGGCCCTGTGCTCACTGCCCGGCATTGTGGAGCTCGATTGGCATTTGCCATCAAACACCAGAATTGGCAGGTCCACCACTAGTGCCCTGTGCTTTTCACAGATGACAGCAGGTTCACCCTGGGCACATGTGACAGACGTGAAAGGGTCTGAAGAAGCCGTGGAGAATGTTATGCTGCCAGTAACATCGTCCAGCATGACTGGTTTGGTGGTGGCTCAGTGATGGTCTGGGATGGCAGAGACCTTTACAGGCTAGACAACGGCACCTTGAATGCCATTAGGTATTGGAATGATACCTCGTCAGACCCTATGCTGGTGCAGTGGGTCCTGGGTTCCTCCTGGTACACGACAATGCCCGACCTCATGTGGCGAGAGTATGCAGGCAGTTCCTGGAGGAGGAAGGAATTGATACCATTGACTGGCCCCCATGCTTGCCTGACCTAAATCCAACAGACCACCTCTGGGACATTATGTTTCGGAGCATCTGATGCTGCCAGGTTGCACCTCAGACTATCCAGGAGCTCAGTAATGCCCTGGTCCAGATCTAGGAGGAGTTCCCCCAGGACATCATCCGTCGTCTCATTAGGAGCATGCGCTGATGTTGCCAGGCATGCATACAAGCACATGAGGGACATACAAACTACTGAGTACGATTTGGAATTGCTGCAATGAAATTTTTTTTTCCCATTCCTTTAATTTTTTTGAGCAGTTTATAAACACATACACATCAATACATATAGTATTTATTTTACAATTTAGCACATCACTCCTGAAAGTTAAATGAGACATGTACTCAATGTCACTTAATCAGGGTCATGGGCACCATAGTCTATCATGGCACCAAGGAAGAAAGCAACACCAGTTTATCATAGGGCTGCCTCAGGCACAAACACACCAGCCCAGTTTAAATTCACTTCACATTAAACTCACAAACAACAATTAGACATAGGATCTGAATACACAATGTCGGATCTGTGAGACAGTAGCACTTACCATTACATCATTGTGCAACTCATATGATATTATTACATAGTAATAGTATTATAATACAGTATTACTGGAGCAACTGTGGATCAACCACACTCTCACCCCAACTGTACTCCATCATGGTCTCCTTTGCACAGATCTGTACTTAACAGATATATTTGTCTCTGTGTGAGAGTCCACCATTTCTTTAAAACCCAAAAGAGTCAAACAATGCATGCTTCACAGCAGGTAGCATCTTAATGCCCTGGGTTGTCAGGTTCATCACTACATAGGATGTTCTAACAGTTACAACCTAGCAAACTGCTGACCTAGATAGCAACTTGAGTAAACATGATGTACCTGTAGTACACAGAAGAAGGAAGGCAACAGAAAAGTCTGAATCATAAGAACAACATTTGTTTTGAGGTTTGCTTATTTGGCGGAAGCAGGCTTCTAAAGTGCCTGAAGTGCAGCTGAGTAATTAAATAAAAGAAGCATTGAAGGAAGAAAAAGAAAATAGCGGGGTGAGGAAGACTAAAAGAGCAAAACATACTTAAGCAAAGTAATTACATTAATAAAACTGAAAGGAAAAGAGAGGATCAGTGTCTGAATATATTGAAGAAAGACTGTAGAAAAGCCATCAGACTAGAAGTGGATATATTGAGGACATGAATCAAAGTAATTAATTGATACTGGAGAAGAGGAGAAAAAGAATGTAATGGTTACTACATTAAAGGACAAGAGTTTAGAGGTTTCTTTGATGAAAAGGATAAGATAGTGTAATAGATTATCAGTTACAAGTGCTGCACAAAAAGTCAGAATGGCAAAAATTAAGTTAATATAAGAGAAGTTACAAAAAAGAATGAGAAAATAGGTACACCTTAAAAAACTGACTGAAAGAATTAAAGAAAGACCTGCAATGATCAAATTAAGTGGTTTTAAGGATGGACGTAAGTAGAAGAGTGAGAAGTGACTTTCTTGGTGAAGGTGCAACGGAGAGACAGAAAGGAAAATTGCAGAAGGAGATGTGCACTGTATGCTATGGAAGATGAGAGATTCATTAAGGCAAAGGAGAAAGAATATTTATGAGATTTTATGTTTAACATTCTCCTTCTGTCTTATAAAGCTAATCGGTTCAATTCCTCATTGTTACATGTACCTTACCAACATGCTAGACAACTTATATCTGATATTTCTAAAGGCTCATTCTGCAGAGGAGACTGCATGAGGATTTCATCCAGGTCTTCAAAATTCTCAACAGCATTGGTAAAGTTGATCCATCAGAATTCTTTCAAGTTAACATTGAATTAAGTACTCTAGGACACCAGTGGAAATTAAGGGGAAATGCATTTAAGACTGACACCAGGAAACTTTACGCAATGAGTTTTGAGAATCTAGAACAAACTTACAAGATATGTAGTTGAAGGAGAAACCTTGACAACATTTAAGATGATTCAGGATGAGATATTGGGACAGCTTAGCTATTAGCTACATAAACAGGCTTGATTGACTGAATTGTCTCCTCTCGTTTGTCAAATTTGTTATGTTCTTATTTTCTAAGTCTCTTCCTAGGTACTCTGTGTTCAAAAGGAGCTATTGGTGGAATCATTCAAATTTCTCTCAAAGAGTTGCCTCATCTCTATTGCTGGTAAATGTACTTGGTTAAAATGGTATTTTTCATTTGTTTAACACATTGACAATTAATGAATTACAAATTAAATCAATCAGACACACAATACATTTAGTTCAGAACCAACCTTAATTGTCTCACCCATTCAAAAACCAAACAAAATTTTTAGGATTCACTGTGAAATTATCGCTAATGGATATCAAGCATCTCAAGGCTTAGCAGAGATTAAGCATGGTGTTTTGCAGTGTGCCATCATTTGTAGGTCATTTATTAGTTAGTGTAAGTTTGCACATGATACTAAAACAGGGGGATTAGCAGATAATTTGGAATGCGTTATATTATTGCAGAAGGAATTGGATAGCATACAGGCTTGGGCAGATTTGTGCCAAATGAAATTTTATGTCAGTAAATGTAAAGTATTACACATAGGAAGTAAAAGTGTTTGGTTTGAATACATAAAGGGTGGTCTGAGAATTGAGAGTACACCTTATGAGAAGGATTTAGGAGTCATAGCTTCCCGACAGTGTTCAGAAGCCATTAAGAAGGCAAACAGAATGTTAGGTTATATAGCATGATGTGTGGAGTACAAGTCCAAGGGGGTTATGCTCAAGCTTTATAACACGCTGATGAGGTCTCATCTGGAGTATTGTGTGCAGTTTTGGTCGGCAGGCTACAAAAAGAACATAGTAGTACTAGAAAAGGTCCAGAGATGAGCGACTAGGCCGATTCCTGGGCTACAGGGTTTGAATTATGAAGAAAGATTAAAAGAGCTGAGCCTATACAGTTTAAGCAAAAGAAGATTAAGAGTTGGCATGATTGAAGTGTTTAATATTATGAAGGGAATTAATACCGTGGATTGAGACTGTTATTTTAGAATGAGTTCATCAAGAACATGTGGACACAGTTGGAAACTTATTAAGGGTAAATTTCGCACAAACATTAGGATGTTTTTCTTTACACAAAGAACGATAGACACTTGGAATAAGCTACCAAGTAGTGTGGTAGACAGTGGGACTTTAGGGACTTACAAAACTCAACTTGATTTTTAAAATAATAATTATTTCATAAAAAATATACACTTCCAGCTGCGGTGGGTTGGCGCCCTGCCCGGGATTGGTTCCCTGCCTTGCGCCCTGTGTTGGCTGGGATTCAGCGGGTTGGAAAATGGATGGATGGATGGAACTTGATTTTTTTTGGAAGAAATAAGTAGATAGGACTGGCAAGCTTTGTTGGGCTGAATATGAGCAGATTATGACACCCTTTTCTCATTGTGTTATAGAAGGCGGGTTACTCTTTCAGCAGAACAAGATCCAGTGACATGCTAATATTGTAAGTTATCACATCAGATTGTTCATTTGGCAGTGAAATCCCATCAGGTGCTCTTAGAACAGGGGTTCACAACCTGGGGTGCTAACACCCCCAGTGGGTGTGAGAGATGGCATTTCAGGGAGTATGACAAAGAGGTTAGCTGTGTCTTGATTCTCCAAAATTGAGTGAGGTGCATTGTCCAGCTTTAGTGTGATGCAACTGGTATTTTGCAGTATGCCATCATTTGTTGGTCATTTCTTAGTTAGTGCTCCTGTTCTATGATATGAAAAGAATCAAGCACTGCACACTCAATTGTCACCTGCGAATAAGCCACAGAAATGTGTTCCTTGCTGAGGGCAGAGTATTCATAAAGGCCAATAACATCTTTAAAGAGAATAGAATTTGAACCTTGCAATGATCCACAGAGAAGGTTTGATTGATGTTTTTGTTTTGGGCAAGGGAGACTGAATTGGATTCAACATCTATTGCTTACACTATCCAATCTCTTCTTTTTGGCAGTCCTGGCAGTAGCACAACAATTTTGAATGGGTGGCACATCTGTTTCTGAGCTGCAGAGCAGGATGGTATCGTGGGACAAAGCTTGTCAACTGTGTTTCATTGCTTAGTGGCGCACCAGCACCTGTTGATTAATGGGGGTCTCCAATCCCGCAAATACCTCGATCATTGATTTTGCGTCATTTCCTTGTGGCACGTGATTCTTCACGGGATACCCCAACTCCTGGATCATTAATCGAATGTTCAAGCTTCACAGGAGACACATTTACAAGGTTACTGAGATTTATTAAGGTAAATTGCTCAATTTATATTTAAAAGCTTATTTTTTTTTCAGTTCAATTTGTTCACCCGCAGTACTGTATGTAGTTTAATTTGTGGTTCAAAAATTTTAAATTTTACTTTATCACCTTGAAATGTGATATTACTTTTGTAAGGGGCATGAACATAAATCAAACATTTTCTAAGGGTACAGATCGTAGAAAAAGTTGGGAACCACTGTCTTAGAAGGTTAAGCAGTATTGTGAATCCAAAGCTGTCTGGAAGTTAAGATAATATTTAATTCATTTAAGGTCTTTGCAAGGAACATTACCAAAATATAGTATTTTCAAAACAACTATTTATGAAAGAAAAAATGTGTTGATTTTTAAACTACTATTCTGTAACTTATATATTGATTCTGACTCAACAATACTTCATCTCACATTGTATATCTATTCCACTGTACTTTTCTAATGTTATGTACTTATGTAGACTTTAGTCTATTATTTTACAATGTATTTGGTGAGTCTTATATTTACTGTATATTTTGAAAAATATCCTTGTTCACTGTGTAAAGTCTATGGTGATGGTGTATCCTACAAAAGGTGCTATATAACTGAAAGAATGATTTGTTGATCGCTTAGTTGATTGATTACTGAATAAGAAAGGATAAGCTCAAAGTATGTATAGATAAAGATGTAAAGGGTAAGAAACAACAGGAAATAAGTAAAAAGTAGAAAAGATGAGGAGGGTTAACTAAAAAAGAGCTTAAGAAGGGGAAACACAATCAAACAATGCACAATATGGGAAGAAGAAGTACCAGAGTGTATTACTTATTGTCAAGAAAAAGACATTCAAAAGTCAAAACAGAGTTATGTACAGAATTAAAAGAAATTTCATATTTGAAAAAGTGTAATTCAGATTCACAAAGGAACAATTAGTATAAAGAATATGAACATAAATCATTTGATGGAATAGATAAAGTTGGAAGTGAGTGAAATATGATGGCTATCTTAGAAAGAAAGGGCAGGACTTTATAATTTAGGCTAATATTAGAAGCAAGACACATGTATTTCAGCCAGAAAAATGGTTCATTCAGTTAAAGAGAGGAGAGTAATATGACAGGCTTTTAAACGTAATTCATGCTAGAAACAGAAAATAAAATAAGAGATGGTCGAGATCAGCAAAAAAGGTTTTGGAATATGACAGCAGAAAAGAAATTATAGGAAGAACCAGTGAAAAGAGGAAAGCAAGTAATTTCCCTGGAGCACTTGAAAAGTAATGTCCTGTAGAAGAAAATAAAGTTAAACTACTGCATGCTGTAAGAGAAAAAAATTACAATGGGATGTGAGAGTGACTGCTTTTATGTATTTGTTTTAGTCAATAAAGCCAATAGGAAACTAAAACTCACCTATAAGGGGTTTAATAGATTTAGACAGGAATGCATGTATAAACATTTGTTGAATGAAAGACAAGAGTAAAAAAGAAAACTACACTTCTGCATGATATTAGTAAGTTTATAATATTTATTTTGCAAAATATACATGCAGAATAATTATGTGTACATTTAGGCCAATCTCAGTTTCTAAACAATATTTATTTTCTGGTTCCTGATGATTGGAGCATTGGTTGGCGCTTCCTCCCAATGGAATGCACTGAAATTCTCGCAATATGGAGTTGACACATTTTCCCAGTGTCTTCATCTGTCCAGGTGCTACGGTTTTCCTTCTACTTTCCAAACAAGTGCAGTTTTAGTTTAACTAGTGACCCAGTATAAGTTAGTAAACATGTATATGTGAGGGCATCCTGCAATGGACTGGCTCTCCATCAAAGACTGGTCTCAGTAGTTTGTCTGACTTTACCAGCTCAAACTCTCTTCTCCCTAAAGAAATAAGTAATGACTGAATTAATCATTTTTTAAGGTTTCTCCCTTCCAGTGTCACTTGATTAGCCTTAAGACTGCATAAAGCAGGTAGATGAAATGGAAGAATGGATGTGATACTGATGAGGGTACAAGAGAAACTGAAGTTTTGACTTTCTGCTTAACTACATTTGTTCCTATATTAATACTGACCCTGAAAAGTTTGCATTTATTTGTGTGTATTACTCTTAACAGGCATTGTTTCCTGACACTATTTAAAATCATAAAACCTGGTCACAAAATTTCTCGAGCCTGTGTTTGTGGGCCCCCTGTAATGGACTGGTCACTTCCTGTCCTGCACACATTCTTCCCGGAAAGGCATCCAGTTCTGAAATAAACAGAACAGCTTCAGAAAAATAATGGCTAGAGACGATTTATCTTTTACTCCACATATTGCTGAAGGTATTGTAGGAGAATCATGACATTAAAGTTTTATAACAATTGAAGTTTTTAAATTGTGTTTAACTTGCTGAAAAATGGCTGGCTTATATCTTATAGCTTTCCGGGAAGAAGAAAAAAAAACTCTTTAATTCTTTTCAGGAGTGAACAAGAGATCCATCAAATCTAATCCCTAAACCATGACACCAAAACTCATTTCTAATGACAATCCTAAGAAGCTAATGTCTAAAATTAGAATCTGTCAGTTTTTTTTTCCTTCAGCCTTTCATGCCACCTCCAATCTGAAACACATATAGGCTTAAATATTAGCAGCACACTTTAAAGTGGTGACTGAAATCAAGGGAGAAGATATCACTTTCACCAGCACTAAGTGAAGCTTTTCTGCCTTGAACTCCATACCTTTAAAAGAGAATGTTAATTCCCTAACATTTAAACTGAACCCAGATGCCTATCTTCTCTAGTTCCCCCACCAATGTGTGAAAACTGAGTGTACAATTTAAACTGCTCCAGCATGAGTGAGCAATGAAATGGCACATACCACACAGGGCTGCTGGCTGCCATGTGCCTGATGCTGTCACAACCTGGAACTGGGCTTTGTGGGTTCAATGATGGATGGATCTGACACTGAGTGGAAGTATGAATTTGCAGAGAGTATGACCTGACGACTGGGGCACTGAACTTTCAGTCACAAGGCTACCATTTCAATCCATGCAAATGACTGCCGTCTAGGCAAGTCACTTAACCTTCCCAATCTTCAATTGTAAAAAAAAATTTTTTAAAAAATGAAAGCATTTTATTAGTTTCTAAAAGAAGACATCTTTAATGTTTACATGCTGCGTATATAAAGATTTTCATTTATTTTCTTAAATGTTCATAATAAAATAATAAAAAAAGTTGAATCTGCATTTGGAAACCCATCCATTCCATTTAAGTGTCCGTGAGTTGCAAAACTAGAATTTTACCTAACAGGCCAGAGCACCAAAAATACATTGTAAAAAGGTTCCAGGGACAAGACCATAATTAGCATTAGCATAGGTCTCACAGGGTGAAAGAACATGTTTCCATGGAGGTATGGAAAGAACCATGTGAAGATAGAGTTTGCAAGAGAACAGTATACCATAGTGCCCTGAAATATAACCGAAAGGGCACCAGTGTAGAAGTCAAGAAACATACAGGGGGACAGAAAAGCCATGGAGGGCTGATAAGAGAACAAAACCTCTCCTGGTGAAATTGGTTAAATAGTGGAAATATATGGTGTCTTGGCATGAAAGTGGTGAAGATGGTGCCCCATTGTGAGGACTAGTTGAGCAGAAGGTTAATACAACCTAACCTATCCAACTGCTACATACAGTATGGTCTCTTTAAAATATGAGCTGCTTCGAAGATTCAGCCCTTCAGACATAACTGAGACCTGAGAGCTGGGGCGTAAGAGTGTCCCAGTAACCTTACACAATACTTTGAAAGGCAATGCAGGGCTTGAACGTGACAGCAAGGCAAAGTTGAAAGCTTCCTTAAGCCAGAGGAAGTGTGAGATGGGAGGAGTGTTTAGGGTAAAGGCTTTACTAATATGAAAAGCAGGCCAGGGTAGAAGGAGAAAGAGAAAGCAAGTAAGAAGGGAGAGGGCTTTGAAATAATCCTAAAAGGCATACAAGTGGATTAGCCACTCTACATGGCCAACATGAATTACCCATATCTAGAAACACCTAGCGGAGTAGCAACTTTATTAAATACATTTGCCTGCTTTTAAACTCTTTGGTAATATTCTGAAAGAGGCACATGTCAGAAGAGTGGTCTACATTCACACTGTGTAGCAATAATTAATTTTATTGAGCGGTTGTTAAATTATACTGGCAAAAAGTTAATTGCCATTTTTAGTATTAATATTCTTGTACTACAGCATAGTGTTGTAGCGGTTAGTGAGGCTGCTTTTCTAATGCAGTTTCAGCATAGTCACAGTCTACGCAGTTGGAATGTTCTCCAACTCTTCTTACTGACTTTCTCTGAATAGTTTTGTCAGCCACAGACATGGTGACAGAGGCTGAAGCTCATGCAGTTTTTCCTTTGCATAAACCCTTCTGGTATAAAAATCGAGCTGCTGCAATGGGATGGACATACCACCACAAAAGTTGCATGTAGCTGCTGTGGGTGCATCACAAACCCTGTTTATATATGGAAGACCAGAGGATGAGTGCCAAAAGAACTGGACAAGAGAACAGGCAGAGGAAAGCTTATCTGGGAAAAGCATAAACATCATAGTCTTAAGACTGGAAAGACAAAGTTTTGATCAAAACAGAAGCAAACCTATCAATAACCTCTTTGAAGCTATTCTATGCCAGAATTCTTTTTAACAGAGTTTCATTCACTGACTGACACTGAACCGATCATTTACCACCATATTTATACTAGAAGGATTCTGACATCACATGGTATTGAGGGGATGCAAAGAAAGCAGTGAACAAAATTGTGTCATCATTAATAATAAAAAAAGACAGTAAAACAATCACCCAGTTAAAAATTAATCCAAATCCCCAATCCAATAGTACCAATAGTAACAATGAATACTACATACTAAAAAAAACCATGGAGACAAGAAAAGTCAGCAAAATGAAACTATCAATAAAAAAACATAAATACAGAAACAACAAAATCACAACACTAGCAGCATAAACCAAGTTCATACAAGAACAAAAAACAACTGTTGTTTATTTAATACAAAGAACAGTCATTAGAACAAGCAAATTGCCAAAAACAGATCATACAAAATATAAGCAAGTAAAGGTACCAAAAGGTGAGATAAAGATTACAATTCAAATACAGACAAAATGGTCAAATAAAAATAATCCAAATACTGTACACAAAAAGGGCAAATGCAGACTACACAAAGCTAGAAAATGTGGCTAGAAAAGGATCCCTCTTTCATTTAATCTGCCCCTCCCATCATGTGACTGCCACCTGATTAGCATTGCTTGGCAACAGACACCGATAGGAGGGGCCAAAGCAGTTTACAGGGGCAGATTATATGGCTAAGGGTGGAGCCACAGACAGCTCTTAACAGGTTTCATCCCATATTCCAAATATTGTATGTGCATGCTAGATTAACTGGTGGCTCTACTGATGCGATGTGATCTGTAATGAATTTGAGGACCTTTCAGGCCCTTGTTTCCATCTTGTGCTTGATGTTGCCTGAAGAGATGCTATATGTTAAAAAAAAGACCAGATGGATTGCTTTTCCAAAGAAGATTGAACAGACAGTAAAATACTGTTATATTTCTGGCTGTGTTGTTTTCTCTTATATATATCCAATCGGTCTGTTAAAGATATTTTGTTAGACTTTTCTTAATATGACTAAAAATATAGACAAAAAGTAGTGTAAATGCAGAAATCAAGTTGTACATAAAGACAGTGCCTGCCTAATTTCCTCCCATGTGGCAACAAATGTCAGTATCTAAAAATAATAATAATAATCCCCCATCATCGCACCCACTCAACCCACCCCAGCCTCAGAGCATATTGTTAAAGCGTTCCTTTTCAAACTAATCCCACAAAGCAAACACTTATACTCAATTTGCAATCATTTTGTAACATTTTCTAAAGGACACTTTTTAAGCAGGCTGTATGGGTGTCCTTTCTGCACAATTACCTCCACTTTTTCAGTACTAAAGAGCCATTAGTTTTACAGGGTCATGTTTTTCCTCTTGCTCCACATCTCCTGGGTGCAAAATCATTTTTACTTTATTATTTAAAATAATTTTGACTACTAGAACTACACTACTACCAGAATTTCCCTCTGTGTAGAATGAAACTGGAGCATTAGATCAGTTTTGGTGAAAGTGGGCCTTTCAGTACAAGAAAGTTTACCAATACCATTGGCCTAATTTTTCCTACATAATATTAAGTCAAGTTTTAAAATTCCCTAAAGTCATACTACACTTGTTGGTAACTTATTCCATGTGTCTATGGTTCTTTGTGTGATAGAAAATGTTAAATATTGGTGTGAAAATATTTAATGTATTATCTAGGATCTGAATATTTCCAACACAAATAATAAAAAATCAGTTTATTATTTTATTCATTTAAATTTCACGTGGGCTACTGCATTATAGTTTTATAGTCTTGCGTTCAAACCCCCACAGGACACTAACTGTATGAAGTCTACATATTACTCCATTGTCCATTCTCCAGCTATTCTGGTTTCTTCCTGCATCATAAAAGACATGCAGATTTGGCCAACTGGAATTTTTCATTTGATTGGTGTGAGGGGGTTTGGTTGAGATCTACCAATCAGGACGCTCCATAAAGGACTGGTTCCTGCCTTGTACCTGATGTTGCTGGCATATAGTCCAGATTCAAATAATAAATTTTCAGGCTTGTTTACATTTTATATTATGTTAGGCTTTTTTTGATAGCATCACTATTGTGCATTTCATACCATGTGTATATGAACCCACAGCTTCTATACAAATATGGCTAAACCTATCATTGCTGCTAGCTGAAGCTCATGAAATTCTGTTATATTAGTGAATTGCTGCATATTACTTAGAAATATGTTTGTAAATTACATTATTTTCCGTGATGGGCTGGTGCCTTGTCCAGGGATTGTTTCTGCTTTGCTAAGATGGGGGGTATTTTTCGTACGTCGCTTAAACCATCCGAGATCAAGTGCCTCATCTTGAATGAGTTAATGCCAGTGAAACTCATCCAGATAATTCGGTTTTTCAAACGCAGCCGTGTATTAGATTAGTGTAGCTGGATCTAATGATACGAGATGAATGCGCGCCCCCGCGCGGAGTGAAAAGCCCATATATATTGAGTCTAGAGAACATGATCAGCAAGTCTTTGATAGGCTGTAACAAAATGACGAAAGAACGGGCGCATTTTTTTTCACACACGCGGCGCAAGACCTTTTATTCGAAGGACATGAAGAATTTCAAGATTTAATATACACAAGGGGTAACACTGCAAAAGCAGCCCTGACCAGAAAAGACGGCTGGCAAAAAGTGGCCGAAAAAATTAAATGCTAAGTAGTGTACATTGTACTTAGTGAATGCAGCGTTTCATTTCCTATGTGTCAGATTAATTATTATTTAATATGTCATAATTCCAGATCAAACGTGAGCACAAGGAGAACATGGGAACAGGTTAAAGTGAAGTACAAGAATATACTTCAAACTGGTAAATATTGGTATATAACTATTTAAAGAATTGTTGACATAAAGAATCATATATAATATAAAAAACATTAATTTTAAAGCTAATAAGGAGGCAGACAAGCAAAAAACAGGTGGAGGTCCACGCGGTCCAGACCGAACCCCTGCAGAAGAGTTGGCTCTCCAGCAAAATGCCCATCGCCCTGTTTCTGAGGGCATTCCAGGGGGAAGCTCCTCCTCAGAAGCAGTGGCAGGATGCAGTGGTCACTTCATTTCAGGTAAAGGATGGTCATTGCATATTTGTCCTCCATGTGTGCTATAGGTATGTTCCATATAGCCCTCTTTTTTGTTGGGTCAGTTGCAGGGAATGTCATATCCCTCGAACCTGTGTCTGACCAACGAGATATTAACGAAGGTCAAATATTTGATGAAGACACTGTGTCTGATTATTCATCAGGAGGAGAGGTACATTTTCCAAATAATGTTTGATCAAACTCCACTCTGATCAGTTCCATGTGACCCAATCACATTTGGAAATCCTGGTAATGAGAATGTTAGGCTGATTGAGATTCTTTATGGAACTGTGGGTGTTTTAGCCTGTGTATTACCTACCTGCAATGGCATGAAACACCTCTTTTATTGTCTTGCACACGCAGGTGTCCAGGAAACACAATGAAAACCTGAAGGTAATGTTTCAGAGCCAAACAGACTTTACGAATTGCCTGGCAAACTGCACTTTTCGATAGATGTTCCGCATCGCCTACAGTATATAAAAAAGTGCCGCTTGCAAAAAACCTCAAAGCAATGCCTACTGTCTGTGTGGTTGTGAGAGCCCGACTTCGCCGAGTTTGACTTGAATATACGGAGCTAATAAATCTTTGAGGTACAATATTCCCCCTCGGCTAAAGCGGTATCTTTCGTACAGAATTTCCTCCGGGGGCAATAAAGGATCTTGCCGATCGCGCAAAACCCTCTTTATATGAAATTCTCTTCCTATAATTTGCACATCAATATCAATTGGTCGCTCATTCATGAACGGCGAAGCCCTGACTGGATGACTTCCACACCGTCACTGATCACGTGTGTAAACTAATCCTTGTTTCCGCAGAACAAACCTGCTCCGAGCAGGTTTGCGGATTTGGATGCGTTGCTATGACAACACTTCCAGCAAGAGTTTCAAAAAACCGACAGATCCAGGATCAGGCCAAATCGTCAACAATTACATCCGGCTAAGCGAGTAATCCACGTACGAAAAATACCCCCATGGGCTCCAACCAGGCCCGAAGTGGCTAATCGGGAGAAATGGGAAAATTCCCAATGGGCCAGCTGGGTTTATGGCCCGCGAGGGCCGGTGTTAAATCAGATTCAACAAACATGTCACATACTATGCTGCACCTACTGCTTCCGCACTCACAGGTACAGTCAGCCAGCACTCACTGTGTAACCCGCTTTAACATGTGCCATGTGACCACAACCAGCCAATCACACAGAGGCTGGTGTGTAGGGCTGATTGCCTGTTACCCACAGCCTTATAGTAGAGAGGATCTGCAGTTACCGAGCTACGTTCCTCTGAGAGACGCCCGAAAGTAGATGGATGGTAAAAAAAAGTAAAGGTGGTGCTGAAAAGACGAGAATAAAAAAACGGAAGACACTTGAAAATGATGCAGCCAAATGTGCCAAACTGAGTGGCTTTTTAATTAAAAACCCTCGGTTTGAGAGCAAAAGTCTAAGTGGAGACGGTGAAAAAAGTAAGTAAGCTACGAATTTGAAAAGCATTTGTTCGTACCACTCAGACTACTTTATATGCCATAGCACCACATAATTAATTTACATGATTCATAAACTTAAACAGTAATTTGCAGACAGTGCTATATTTTGTTTAGAGCACTGCTTATTGTCTTCGGTGGGCTGGCACCTTGCCCGGAGTTTGTTTCCTGCCTTGCGCCCTGTGTTGGCTGGGATTGGCTCCAGCAGATCCCCATGACCATGTGGTTAGGATATAGCGGGTTGGATAATGGATGGATGGATGGACTGCTTATTGTGACACTGATGCCACCTAAATGAGACACTTTTGTGATCCTCTATCCCCTGAGCAGCAGACTCCATCCCAATTTTCTGCTGGTGATATTGAAAAGCCAGAACCAAGCAGCAGCCATAAAGCCTTCATTTCAAAGGGAGCAGGTAGGATTACTCTCTGAGTGAACATTGTGATAAAGTTTATTATACATTATATGCTGTAATATTTGCCAATATAAAAAGTGCCCAGAGATTATGAATGATTTGGCATCACAAATAAATCTGCTTTGACCTGATCAGAAAACTTTCTAATTAAGGTCGATTTAGTTTTTATGTGCCATCAGAAGCTGAGCCAGGAGGGGATAGGCCTAGTGTGTCCAGAGAAAGTGCTGCTGTCACTGTGAAGGGTTTAGTTGTGGAGCTTATTATAGGATGCATTAGTTCAGTTTCACTATAACTACCTTTTAGGCCTCATATTACCACAGACTGATTATACTTTTTCTACGTTAAGTTTGTAAATACACAAAATCCACTACTGAAAGTGAATAGAAGGAAAATAAAACTATTTGACAATGAGAAAAATCTTAAATGTTTTGTTAAAAGCATGTTTCATGTCAGTCTTGTTAAAGCCTTACAGAATGTTGTTTTTTATTGTAATGCAGGTGCAGATGAGTCTCATAGGGATAGGGATACTGAGGGAAGTGTGAATAAAAGAGAAGAGTCTACTCAGGTGCAGATTAAACAGGCCACAGCAACTCAGCAGCAGAAATTTGAAGATGAGACAGTTGGTAACTTTGATTACTTTGCTCGTCCTCAGTTACAGGACATAAATGCATTTTTTTCATTTCATCCACAACAATCTCCAAGTTGTCCTATACCA